>NC_133115.1:1380596-1676846 GCF_022965805.1 Primulina eburnea | reverse complement strand
TAGTTTGTCCAAGAAAGATTTTAATTAAATTAATTAAATTTATTTTTACTATTTTAAAAAATATATATCTCATTATGCTGTTTTCCACATTTTAATCTACCTTGAATATTTCTTGTAGCTATTATTATTTTATTATTATTATTTGTTTGTCATCTTAAAAAATAGTTAATTTACCAGATGAGTAATGACTGGTAAAAAAAAAAAAAAAAAAACCCCACCAACTCAATATTTTCCTTCCAACCATTTTTTTGTTTGATGCAGAACTTCCAATAATCTTTTACCGAATTATAGACTACCAAAATTTCGTTAAATGATTTCAAAGAATGCATTCAAAAACAACACTATTCCCAATGTCACTGCAAATATACTTCTAATTATTTCAATTCAATATGCGATGATGGGGTTGAGTGTGTATAATTTATATTATTTATTATTTGATATATCCAAATAAATATTTGTTTGTATATTTTTTATAAAAGATGTTTACATGAATTTTTTTGTCAAAAAAAAAAAAAATCAATGTGTGGTCTATTAGTATTTTTTTGTTTTCATTTGAGATGTTTGTTTCTCTCAACTCAATATAGTATAGAATCACTTTTATATACATAGAGGTGTCAAAATAGGTTTGGTTCGTTGGGTTGACTCGTTCTGTCATGTGAAATAGATGTGTTGGGTTGGAAATTTTTCAACTCACCAATTGTTTGACAGACCCGTCCTGTCTAATGATGGATTGTGGTAAGTTGCAGGCTGGTCCACCTCAACACGCCAAATTACACATAACCTCATTGAGTTGGTCCGCCTCCCCATCTAAAATAAGTGAGTTGGATTGGTGTTTTCCCGACTCACCTACCTAAAGGCGGGCCGATCTGCGCTGCGTCGCTAATGATGGGTTGGGGTTGTTGACTGATCCATTTTGCTAGTCCGTTTTGATACCTCTATTAATATATCTATATGTGTATATACACTAAGTTCACCTTGAACCTTTTTTTTTAATCAAACGATAGTCAATAGGAGATAATTAAAATATTAAAAATTGAAATATATAAGTAATAATTAACTAAAAATATTATTGATCTCGATTGAGGAAGAGTTAATAACAGATCCAAAGACAACGCTGGATCCAATTTTGTGGTCGCTATCCAGTATTCGTGCATGCACAGCGCAGGTTAACAATCACAGTCATTCGTGGGGTTTCTCGAAGTGGTCAAATTGGAAAATATATATTTATTTCGTATTAATTGCGATAATTTGTATGGACGTTTTCATATTTAATGACCAAGATAAGCATCAAAACAATGCAAATTTTACAAAAAAAGAAATAATAATAAAATTATGAGATATTTGATTTTGTGAAACAAATCTCTTATCTGATCTGACCCGTGAAAAATATTATATTTTTAGTCAAAATATTATTTTTCGCTCCAGTTATGGATCAGATCAACATGTCTTACATATATAGATTCGTGAGATCATCTCACGTACAGTAGACCTACTCTACAAATTTTAATGACTTGGGTGGACATACTCTATAATTTCATTGAGAAACTCAGAAGATGTAATTTAATTTTTTTCTTTAAAAACAGATATCAGTAATCTCTACGTCCAATATATATAAATCTATAACTATTATCATTTTCTTTTCCATTTTATTCCAAGTATCTAATGGAGAGAATAATACTCAATATGAATATTGAATAATTTTTATATTTGGATAGGATGCTCGTAATTGATTTAATTTTTATTGTGAAATAAATGAAAACTTTTTAAAATGAAATTTCTGAAAACGAGGCGACCATGAATATATTTTTGGTGAGTGGTCAGATGACCATACTTTGTAGTTTTGTGGTCTGTATTCCTAAATGTCACCTCTTTGCAAGTGTTAGTTTGCATGGCATATTTGGCTCATCTTTAAATGCATTTTGGGACCATTTTTCAAGACCTTCAATAATTTGATGTAAATATATTGCTTCTTTTTATATTATCATATTGTTTATAAGATATGTTTATGTGTGTTGTGTGTGTGTGTGACATTAAAAATACAAACGGATTGATTTTGAAAATCTATTCCAAATCTACATGCCAGATGATAAGCTTTGGGCGGATGGAAAGGTGAGCTAAAAAATTTGGTCTCGATTTTGTTCTACATTTTTGCTAAAACACAAAGAGTAATTCATGTGAAATCGTTTCACAGTCAATTTTTTGACGTTAATCTCTTGCCCAATCTAACTCATGTAAAAAGATAGAATCGTCTCATGTGAGACATGGTCATTTAGTTTGTTTAGTCAAATTTCACCGAAGTGCTAACGTGGTGTTGAAAATCGCTGAAATAACAACATATATTGTTGAAACATGTGACTTGATATTGCTGATATGTCCAGTATCATGTAGTAGAATTTGACTAGAGCAAAAAAAATGTTAATAGTGTATATATCAATATCAAATTTTAATTCAAAATTAATGACATATCATCGTCTTTATCGTGTATAAATTATTGAAAAATATGTGAAATAATATTTTCTAAATTGTTAAAAAAAATAAACAGTGCGTGTTTTTTAGAACACTGGCTAAACCTATGCCAATAAATTTTTATGATTATTATTTGCTAAGATTATCGTCTATATTATAGGAAAACGATTATTAGTAATGTGAGTATATGATTTAATTCTGATAAATTTAAAATATTAATGGGTTTTTGTTTTTTTGTTGACCCGAATTCTGACATAGTCTAAATCTAGAAATTGGACAGTCCTTGAGGAACACGTACGTGTGACAGAGACATGTCGGTATCATGACCCAAACATAGTATGGGGTATTTTCGACTAGTCCAGTAATATGTTAGTGGTTATTATTAGAGCATGTCTCCATTTCTGGTCTCAGTTTAATCGATTTTCATATAAAAATAATATTTATTTTAATAATATATTATGATTCTATTTGATTATAATATTTATTTTTTATTTATATTTATGCAATCTGTATAGATAAAATTCTTGAATATACAAAAGTACCATGAAGTTTGTTTCTGAACATAAGATTATGAAACTAGTTAGGAAGCATATTGCATATTTTAAACTAGTTCCTAGTCGATTCGTTCGCATAAAATAAAGATAAATGTCGCTTGATCTTGAGACTAACATCTCTGATGTAGACGTCGTGTTTTATAGATAAGAATATGAGATGTCCATTCGTTCATATAAATGATCATTTGATTAGGCACTGAACAACTCTCATTCGGAATTTCCTAGTAGCTATCACTTATCGAGTGGAATAGTATACGATTATGGCTGTACACAATTAGTCCTTTGACCCAGGACAACATATATGTTCTACGTACTAGCATGCGCCTTGATCCATTTACCAACTCCATTGAAGGTCATCAGATGACGAGATTGGATATAGTTTTGAAATACGTATGAGTCAATTCTTTATAGTCGTGTATTTACCGCCTACCTACGTGTGTACATATTCTATGTGATCTGATTAATTAATAGTACAAGGAATCTATGTCCAGAGTAAGACCTGTGTGTTTTGAAAAATCATTTGCTCAGTTGAACATACCATGTCACTATTATTATTTATAGATACATCACATCCTTATCGAACTTATTTGCAACTCTCGATATATCAGTGGTTCTAAATTCGATCGAGATATATGAGTTGAATGGACCGTACTGTATGTTAACCATAACTTAATGTTCTTGCAGACACTATTAGTTATATCAAAAGGATCATTGTGCGATACTACTATACGCTCTTACTATGATCAAAGGATAAATCAGACTTGAGTTCTAACGGTCTTGATCAAGATGTTAATGAAAAAGAAAGAGACTAATTGAGGTAAGTATGAATAAGAATAAATGTTATGCTGAATCACATGAAGTTGGGAATAGAAAACTAGATATATATCTGAACTATTGAGTATCACACAAGTATCAGATTATTTGTTCATGTTGAGATATTCAAATTCAATTTGTTGAATTTGGAGTCTTTAGTTTGATGGAGATAAAACAGAGAACTTATAAATGAGTTTATGGATTGATCCCATTTAATGGAAGTTGTAGAAGTTTGCTTAACTGCAAATAAAATATGGAGAGCGAAACTGTCTATTTTAGTGAATGAATTCACAAAATAGGCAGAGAGCTGCCAAATGGATGAGTGAAAAATTTTGATATTCGAAATTTTCATTTTTCATTATAAAAAAGAGATTTGTACCCCCTACACATCAGCGTTGTGTGATCATTGATTAAGATTATAATAAGTTCACAATTATTTATTTAGTAAATTTAAAAAATATACTAATTAAATAATAAATTAAAAGTGGTGAATATTAAGTACAAAATTCTCGTAAAACATTCCAGAAGAGTCTATGATTTATTAATTAATTAATAGTTAATTGAGTAATAAAAAAAATATTTAATTTAAAGCATAGAAAAATAAATATGTATATGTATATATATATATGTGTATATCTATATTTTATTATCAAAAATTGATAATAATTTAATTATATATGTTTTTTTAAAGAGTAAAAAATATATATACATAAGAGTTTTTGAATAATGAAAAAACACTCCTAAAACACTCATGATAAAACGAGAGTTTTGATTGGATCAATAATTTTTTTTATATATGTGTAATAAATAGTTAAATAATATTCATAAATTTTATACACAAGTTTTTGTCCACCAAAAAGTTCTCTCTCTCGTCACAAAATTCGACCACCTCCTCCAGGGGATTTGGCCGACCACCTTCCCCCACATCACCATTGTGACGTTGCAACCCATCTGCCAAATTTTTGAAATTACGACGATCAACTCTCGACGTAAATTCCATTTAGATCTTTAGTACGATCTAAACGAAGAATCCAATTTTAAATCGTGTACTTGATTGGACGATTGAAGAAGTTTAAAAATCCGTTCGTAGGGATTTACAACCATGGTTATCTCATATTAAATTCAGAATAGTTGGAGCCGACATTATATACATGAAGATAAAATATTCTAAAGCACCATATGAATGATTTAAATCATATGACGCCAAGAAGCGTTTTAAATGTCAAAACAAATTTTTTTAAACTTCCATCTCTCATTGAATACGAGAAAATAATATTCCAACAATGATTTGCACTTATTAGTTATTATTACCGTACCTATATCCCTAAATTTTTGTATATTTTGAAGGATTGAATTCAATCTATCATAAGATATAATCCTCTGATATATTTTTTAATGTGAGAACGTACAAGCTTGAACCTTCTTCCTCGAGAGAGAAACAACTCGGATCACTGGCTAAATTAACCCTTAAATGATTGTTAGTGATAAGAAATCAATTACGACGTTTCAATTGTTCTACAAAACATATACAAATATTTCACCCCAACAACCTCTTTTTTCCCAATATTTCAACCCCTTGTAATAAATGAAAATTGGAATCATTGACTCTGATACTATTTGTAGGACGAGTGTTTACCCATTTACCAAAATCTATAGCAACTTTGATGTTTTTAACAGTATAATATCTCAAGCATCATATTTCGATTGCTCAACTAAACACAAACAATTATTACATCCCAAAAATAACCACCATATATGCAATTTGAATGATATCTTCGTGGTAGCATGTAGGACCGAGCGCTTGCCGCTTTACCAAAAGTTATAACTAGTAGTAATGGTGCAACTCAAATCTTTTAAACCGCACAGCAGCTCAAGCACCACGGTTCGATCGCTCTACCAAGCAAGGACAATTATTGTACCCAACAATCTCCCTCCCAATAATTGTATTCTTTGCAATCAATGGGAATCGAACCCGTGATCTTGGCTCTGATACCAATTGTAGGACCGAACGCTTGCCGCTTTACCAAAAGTTATAACTAGTAGTAATGGTGCAACTCAAATCTTTTAAACCGTACAACAGCTCAAGCACCACGGTTCGATCGCTCTACCAAACAAAGACAATTATTGTACCCAACATAACATCTCGTTCACGATTTGGAAATTCACTTTCTTGCTCTATATCAAGTTTCCTTTTCAATGTTCTACATAATTATATATTATATGCAATTGTAATTTGTAAGTAATGATTGGAATATCTAACAGGTCGGTCCCTTTGTCAGATAATTAATAATTTAATCAACACCTGTAATGCATAATTATGCTGGGAGGATATGATCTGATATCTCATGAAAGTTTGTTTATAAAAATATCAAATTAAAATAATAAATTTAAAATTTGATATTTTTTAAGATATAATTGTGATTAATGAGTAGAATTATTTGGAATATTTCATTATTAATTAATGTAGTGATACCAAATTAGATATCGACATGCTACCTTTCACATAATTGGTGCGGGTAGGAGAGTAGACCGACGGGCTAATTTAAATTGCAGCTCTATTTTTTTTATTTAAAAGAAAAACAATTACATATAATTTTGAACATTAAAGTGTATAAACGTAAATTCTTGTTATCAAGTCATGGGCGTCATTGAGTTGAGTTTAGGACGACTTTTTAGATTGTGTTTTGATCGACGTATTTGATTCGAAAAAGTATTAAACGAGGAGCATCGAGTTTTAAATAATATTTTTTTTTTTGGTGTATTTGATATTTGTCGTAATTATTATTGAAATTGTTTAATTTGAAATAAAATAGATTTGAATTAACTTGAATTTTGTATATTCGAATGAAGTCAGAATTTAAAATCATGGATTTTAAACTTGCATAGTAATTCAAGTAAAGCCTTAAAAAATTTCGATGCTCTATCTACTACTCTTTCATTTCCGAGCTAAGTTTGAGACGTTGTACCACACATTTGCATCATAGGTTATATTTTATAACAAGAACTTTGGATCAATTCTCAAATTATGGAAATAATTTGGTATGAAAATTACCTTATTAATTTTAATTGTTATGGTGTTTCAAATTATATTTCATGATGCACAATTTATTTATAAACGTTATTCATTTGATTGGGATTCAAAAGTGACTAGCATTTTATATTCATGTCGCAAACTACAAGAACACCAATAATATGTCCATTACGAGGTATCCAAATTGATGGAACATGAGAGTATGATGTCAAATAATTACGAGTTCGATTATCTCAATCAACTCTTTATCGGACAATCGTGCTTAATGCAGTTTACATGTGGTTTGTAGGATATCACGTTAAGACCAATTGTTTACGAAGTGCATATAACAAATATCGGTCGCTTGCTTCCCGTCACAAAAAGAAAAAGACAAAAACTTGTGTGAGACGGTCTCACGGGTTGTATTTGTGAGACAGATCTTTTTTTTGAGTAATCCATGAAAAAGTATTACTTTTTATGCTAAAAATATTATTTTTTATTGTGAATATGGGTAGAGTTGACCTGTCTCGCAGATTATGATTCGTGAAACGATCTCACATTAGACACACTAAAAAAAAACACACCAATAACATTAGCTAATAAATCAAATCCAGACTGTATAATCTTTTAAAATTCATTATCAGATATCGCATATATAATATGTAAGTCAATCAATTCATTGATATGTATAAAAAAAACAATGAAATTGACCTTTATTTAGTTTCCATGCAAAATTGAGGAAATGTGCATGAATGGCATTAATGTCAGCCAGCAACTTCCAAAATTATTTTTCCCCCTTTTCCATTTTTAATCTTAAAAATATTGGCAGCACAGTACTGCATCTCTTACAATCCAATAAATTTTTTCATAATACATATACATTATTTACACACTTCTTTCATGTATGAAGAATAGAATTCAAGAAATCTCTCGAGCTGTATTGGTTCTAAATTTTTAATGATTTTTATCGAGTTTAAAAGTTTAGAGATATTCAATCTAAACTTTTATATACTCTATAAAAGTTTAGTGGTATATAATGTAAATATTTGTAAATTTTTAAAAGTCATGTGATCTCCAAACTTGACTTTTAAAAACTCTACAAAAGTGTAAATGTATCCAAAATATCAATAGACTTTTAATTACTCCACAAAATTCTATTAAGTACAATAATTAAAGACTAAGGTACCACAATGAAATGTCTAAAAATGTCTTTGATTCAACTGAGAGAATTAGATGTATATTGAATTGAAAAATCTATCAAACTCACATACTCAATAGTCAATACAAATATTAATTTTCATTTTTTTCTCATCCATATTTTTTTCATTGTATTTGTAGTTTTTAAAAACATTTTTTTTTATTGCTAACAATAGTTTAAAATCAAAATTATTAGTATCGTTCATTTTATTTTTGGAGTTCCAATCACAAAAACTTATAAAATTTAAAATTAGATTTATAAAAAAGTTAAAAATGTATTACACTATGTAACAAAAAAAATTATAATATTTTATTGAACTATAAATTGAAAATAATAATAATTTTTAATTAGTAGAATTTAATTTTTTATTAATTATTATATAAAATTTTATGTTTAATTATTTACTATAATTTTAGTCAATTCATATCTTGATTTTGATTATAACTCAAAATTATTGAACGATGTGTGTGATTAATACATAATTAAAATTTTATAAGTTTGCACTAATTACAAATATTTTACATACTTATTATTTATTTTCTGGTACAAATAATTGTCTTATTTATTTTTTTTGTTTGACATATTATCAAAAACAAAATTGATATGTTTTTTATACAAAAATTTATTTAAAATGAATAAATTTAATTTCAGTTTAATTATTTATCAATATTGAAATTTATTATTATGTATTTTTTAAAAATATTAATTTTTTAAATAAACATGTTGAATTGACTTGAATAATTGAAATTTAATTGCAATAAATTTAGTACTAACTTATTTGTTGTCTTTCATAAAATCAATATGTAAAACATATTATTTCGAGAGAGAGAAATATTTGAAATAATTAAAAGTTATTCACGTTCAATTTCTAGTTCAAATAAATTTTAAAAAATCACAATAATAAATTACAAAGTTCATATGGTTCTATAAAAAAGTTTACAAATGTTAATAAAAATATTCAAAATTAATCTACAAGATTCTGTGAAAATATTTAGAAATCTGTGAGATTCTGCAAAATTCAGCAGAAATTTATAAACTTTAAAAAAGTCTGTTATTTAAAAAAAGTCACCAAATCTCTGCAATAAATACACCCTCTTTTTTCTTTCTGGCTTTTCCAAAAATAATCATTGTTTTTGTCGCGACTCCTAATTCTACTCTTAAGGAGAGGAGAGTGCTTATTAAAGACTAAAGATTAAATAATTTTATCTATTAATTTTTTTTAACAAATGACACTTTTTCAATTAATTTGAATATTAATGTTCAACTTTAGTTTTTTAAAAAACATTAAAACAACGATGCAATTCTTACAAATTTTCTTTTAAAAATAAAAAACTTAATTGAGAGACTCGGCCCAATTAAGCAATTCTTTCATGAACATTGGAATATGATTTCAGTCTTGGGAATTTGGGTCCAAGAACAGCAACTTATGCTGTTATGGCAGGCAAACACCCCATTTTCCTGTTTGTTTCACGCACCTCCCTTCCCTGTAAAAAAAAAAAAAAAAAAATTTGACTCGAAAAAATCCGAGTAGTTGGATCGATCCTTACTGGGAGTGCTTAGTCCACGACACTATTAAAAAAAATTTATTTTTTTTACAAAAATCGATTTTTTTATATTTTAATTATTTCAAAATCAAAATTATATTTTTTATATTAAAATATGAGATTAATAATTCAATTTAAATTTACAATTTCATTTTTGGTTACAAATATATATATGAAGGTAAAATGACGTATCTCTTATTATTTTTTCTTTTATGATTTTGTCAACTCTTTTTTTGAAAAAATGTTAATAAAAATTTAATTTTTTCGTTACAAATATGTGATTCCGAACGAACAAGAATAAAACGAAGGTACATTCAATTTTTTTTTGTATTATAGTTCTTTTTAAAAAACCTATTTTCTCTTTTCTTTTATCTTGTTAATTTTTTATTCAGAAATTAAAATTTTATTAATCACATATTTGTAACAAAAAATAAATAAATTACAATAAAACAAGGTGACAAGTCCAAACTTAAAGAATCTAACATAACAGAGATTCTTCTCCGAAGTTGATATGATTTCTAGTAGGAGCTCACCGATTTTTATTCATAAAATGACTCAATTTTGTAATAAAAAGTATTAATTTTGACATAAAAACAGGTGATCCAAATGAACGGGAAGTTCTTTATATTATTAATTATTCGTTTTGACTCAAGATAGAAGAAGAATCGAAGAGCGAAGGCCGCGGAGGGACGGGAACTATGGAAACTCCCTCGAGCATCTGAGTGACTCTTCTCATGGATGGCCTTAGTGATGGATCTTCTTGGATGCACCAGATTGCCACCATCGCCATCCTTTCCACATTCGTCATGTCATTCTTTGCGTCCTCATCGTTTTCCACTAGCCTTTGGGTATTCTTTTTTCTGTAGCATTCATAGGCCCAATCGACCAACGCCTCCTCTTCTTCACTCATGGAAAATCTGACACTCGACTTGCAGCAAATTATTTCCAGTAGCATGACTCCGAAGCTATAAACGTCTACTTTCACCGTAATGGATGCCTTTCTAAACCATTCGGGTGCAAAGTATCCAACCGTGCCTCTGATGTTTGTCCGCGTAGCTCGGCTTTGTTCTGTTAGCAAAAGTTTCGCCAATCCGAAGTCGGAAATCTTAGGTGCGAAGGACTCATCCAAGAGGACGTTTTGAGGCTTGACGTCGCAATGAATTATCTGAGTGCTGCATTCTTCGTGTAGGTAAGTCAGACCTCTGGCAATACCAAGAGCAATCTGCACTCTTTGGTTCCAATGAGGCCTTGATATTCCAAACAGAAAGCTAGCCAAAGAGCCGTTGCTCATGTATTCGTACACCAAAAGGCGGGAGACTCCCGCATCGCAATATCCTAGGAGATTGACCAAGTTTTTATGGTGGGTTTGCCCGATCACTCTTACTTCGGTTTTAAATTCCTTCTCACCGTCCTGTACGGATTTGTCGAGCCTCTTGACAGCTATGTGTTTACTAGAATTTAACGGGAGAACGCCTTTATAAACCGTCCCAAAGGATCCTCGGCCTAATTGCAGCTTGAATCCCCTAGTCGCCTGCTCGAGTTCTTTGTATGTGAACTTTTTTATTCCAAATGATGTTGAATCTGTCTGAAAATTTAGCACCTTCTTCCGGTATGATAAGTAGGCGAGAACTGACGAAACCAGCAGCAGAACGAGATTCAGGAACGCTGAACTGCCGAGCAAAAATGATCCGATGAGAATTATACTCGACTTATCTTTGCTTTTAGAACACAAGCTGGCCACGTTCCCTCGCGGGACCTTAATCAACGCCATCCTGTCTAGATCTAGCGACTGTTTTCCATTGGAAAGAGGGAATTTTTTCTTCCAACACCTATTCCCATGGTAGATAGCGGCTGCACAATAGCAATCATAGAGGCAAAATTCTTTACATTTTTCCTTGTCTACATCCAAACCAGTCTGAAGCTCGTAATCATTCAAGGGCCAATCAGTGTTATTCAGCTCCTTAAACTCGATCAAATCGACGTTCAATTCCCATCCGTTTTCTTGACAGCTTGGCAGCTGAAAGTTCGGCTTACAGCCTCGTTGCATAAGCAGAGGATCCAAAGGAGAGTATCCTTCTGGACAACGGCAAGTAGGCTTTCCATCCAAATTCACACAGTAGCTATTGTATCCACAAGCCCCACTGTCCAAGTAACCCACAACCGCGGTGCAAATATCTTCTGGAATTCTCTGGACGACACGCCAACTCGAGATGCAGCTTCTCCTATCAGCAACATAGTTTTTTCTGGGATGATCATATTGCCTAAACACGCCATCCTCATCAATCCTAGCCATGTAGTAACAGTCTTGTTTTGCGCCTAGAACATTTTTGGTCACATTGTACACTGTTTTATTATTCTGTTCTATGTAAATATAACCAGCCTCATCATAAATAAGCACAGAGTTGGAGACAGGCCTCGAGGTTACTGTCCCACTTTCCCAATAAGCACCACTCTTATATCTTGTGGGCAAGAAAATAGTGTAGAGCACAAGATTTCCATCGCTCTGCATCTGGAGCTGAAATCTTCCTTCAGTATAATTCGTCTCGGATAAACGAGAAGTAAGTGTCCCTCCCATGCTCAGCCTCTGACCAGGTAAGATCGTATCAGTAGGAAATTTGAAGCTTTCCCATAGGTAATTCGAATCTTCGCTTCTCAGCGCAAAATTTCCTGAATCGAGCATGGCACCACAACTAGCTTTCTCATCACTGGCACGCCATATCTCCTTGCCCTGTTGATCATAGAGAATTAGGTGGCCTTCATTGGAAAGCTGGACTTGTGAACCAACTTGAACTGGATGCTCGTTTTCGGACCAAACTATGGTTTGTTCCGGTATCTTGTTGAACCAAATGGCTAAAAAGAACAGATCTTTGTAACTAGAAGAAGCACTCGAGAGGAGCCGAAATCCAAAGGCGAATTCAGCAGAAGGTGAAGGCCAGCTATGGTTGGTGCTTCCTGCTGACAAAGCAGCCCCTAAGTTTACATTACATTCAGACTGGCCTGCTCCAAGATCGGCTAAGAGAAGAGACACTAACACCAACAAGATTGAACGAAATCTTGTAGTTCCATATTCCATTTCTGGAGCTGCAGGTTTTCCCAAGGAAAGAATAAACAAAATTACAAGTTATGTGCCACTATCCTTTGACTGACTGAAGGGCCATTATACAAATATCGAGTTTCTCTCCGATCATATTTACATCATGCTCATGGATCAAGGTCTCGTCTCCAATTTCTAATAAAAAAATAGTTACAAGTTATCTTAAAAAAATACGAAGTTATGTTTATTTTTATCTCAAACGTAAACCATAATTATATATTTTTTTAATGCTGCCATTGGTCATGTGATATCTGCAAGCTATATTTATCTTTGAACATGAAAGCTGTATTTGTTATTGTATTCTTGTAAGTAAACCGAAGACTTTGACTTTGTGCGTGTCGACCGTTGACTGCTGGTTGACCAAGAGGCATGTCCATTTCACCTTAATTACAAATCAAATTCTTGGCCCATCCTAAACGTAAACAAAACATTGATATCCCGGCATCTTATAATTCAACAAATCTGACTTACGACTTGGTTCTCAACTAACAAAGAAAAAAAGGCACTTTTCCTTCCCAAACAATTATTTCGATTGTACCAGATATGCAGTGGCGGAGCCAGAAATATGATTCTGTCCGAAACTACAATCTCCTTTAAAAATTAGTGTCATGCAAGTCACGTTTTCTTTCAGATATTATAGTGAGTCATGAGTTCTAGCATCTCAATAAGCATATTTTTATACTTCTTGGGGGTAGTGAGAATATTGAGTTAAATATGCACGAGTGAAATAAATACTGAGATACATCGTCAAATCTTAACGAGTAAATGAGACAACACCAACAGTAACATACATCATTCCTTGAACTCATGAGCGTTACAACCCCATCTATCACACCAACAATAACATATATCATTCTTCGAACTCATGAGCGTTACAACCTGATCTATCAACACTCAAGTAAGTTTAGTCACTCATGTCTCGCGTCGCTTAATATAAGGCAATACACTAATGAAATAAAGTCGCGACTTGATTAACAACTATAGTTTTTGACATAATAATATTCATTTGACAGTAACATAAAATTGTTATTAATATGGTTTTTTTTCTTTCTAGTATTGATTATCGATCTTCAAACAATAATGAAATTCCAAAACAAGTAATATTATATTTTAATGGATTACGTTTTTTCGTATATTCTTTTATTTTCATTTTTTAAAGTTGCTAATATTAAAAACTTTACTAATTGTAACTGTATTTTGGTTCAAAGGTTTTAAATTTCCCTCCCTAAACCCACCGTGGACGCACTCGCGTAGTCCGATGGAAACGACCGAGTCACGATCATATTTGGCCACCGCCACCGAGGGCCTAATCGGACCTGAATCCCCCGTTTTGCTTTCCGTCTCCGAACCGAGCTCTGGAGAGGAGATCATGTCCGAGACCCCTGACCACCTCACATTTGGTAGCTTTTCTGTTCTGTATGATCCGCAGTCAACAGATTCAGAATCAAATGCCTTGTTACGAGTTGAATCCAGGAACGAAAAATCGCAGTCTGGTGTCATGCATCTGTATGGCTTGATTCAAAGAAAGCAGGCAGTGGAACTGAATAAGATTGAAGAAGATGCAAGGAGGATCGAGATGTCAACCGGCCATTTTCGGGTTAGATTGGTTGGGAAAAAAAGTTTATGCAAGAATGTGGAGACCCTCGTCAGCCAAATCAAATCAGCTTCAAGATAGATTTCAAATTAACTGAAGTCTAAAGAACTACAAGAATTTGATTATTGATTATGTATTCTTCAAGCAAACAGAGACAAAGCTGTTTGATTAGTTATTATTCACAAATTCTAGGAATTAACTGTATTCTTCAAGCAATTGACTCGTTATCCTTGGTTCAATTCGATGAGTAAAAATTATTTAGGCACACAAACAATTGGCTTAATTGGTGTATTTTAGCCAAATATAGAATAGACTTGTTAATAATTTTTACTCATCAATCAATCATCCAAAATGAAATTTTATAATATATATATGACAAAAACTTGTGTGAGACGGTCTCACGGGTCGTATTTGTGAGACGGATATCTTATTTGGGTCACTCATGAAAAAATATTACTTTTTATGCTAAGAGTATTACTTTTTATTGTGAATATGGATAGGGTTGATCCATCTCACAGATTATGATATGTGAGACGGTCTCATATAAGCACGTGTTGTATTAGTATGTTTGGCTTTTATTGCTTTAGTCGGTCTATTTTGAAATAAAAGTGGTTTTCTAAATTTTGATTCAATCATAATTTGAGAAGTACTTTTTTTTCACCCTAATTATCGAATGAAATTTTTATATTTGTTTTTTTTATCGGTCTATTTTGTTCGAAGATAAATTTGAAGTAATCCTCGAATTACTTCTCCCGTGCATGGTAACTCGGTAACAAATCAAACTTCGTATTTCTCTCGACGACTTAAAAAAGAGCACCTGATTCTTTGTACCAAAAGATAGGCAGTGAGTTCAACACTAAGCGTATATTGAGTAATTTGTCAAAGATAAAGTTACTTGGGAAATTTTGAGACCAGAAATCTAACTTTATGAATAAGAAAAATGAGGGAACCAATCTGACCAAAAGCAAATCCATGCATCTTTGTAATATTTATGTCTCCGTGTAATGAAAGGTGTTCCGACTAGCCTTTTAAGGATCAAGAAACTCAGAAGATAAGATGATAAACATGCATACTGCGGTCTGTTTCCGATCGAATGCGATTACAAACAAGATACAAAAACTACAAAAAAAAATGAAGCTAAACCCAGATTTCACTCATTTGTCAACTATTAAAAACTTCACCAGAATATTTCACTTTCGAAAAAGAATCTAAAAGGGGTCTCCACTCCATAGATGCAAATCCTGCAGGATATTTTTGATTTGTGCCCATAATATTGCTCTATTGAAGTCATTTGCTCCAAAGAGTGAATTAAGGCCTCTATATAAGTTTGATATATATGCTAGTGGCCTAGTGCAAAACAACCATTCTGATATGCTAGTGCAAAACAACTATTCTGTTGCAGAATTACCAGTACAAGCTAGGTACTTCAATTAGTCATGCAAGAATCTGATATTTACGATAAACCTTGACAATTTACATGGTAAAAATATGGCATCCGATTCTTCAGAGCCCGTATTAAAAGATCGGTAGCAATTTAAAGAGATAAAAGCTAATGAGCCAGAGGATCACAGCCTTCATCGAAGTGATATGCCATCAAAAACATCCATTTTCAACTCCTGATAAGAAAGAAATAGAATCCTCATTCTGCCTATAATGATAGTTACAATATGTGTACCCGATTTTGGAATTCAAATAACATGAAAGCAGGGACCTGAATGAAAGAATAATGGGATAATGAAAAGTAAGGTGAAACTTCATACCATTAAAGGACCCACTACCTGTATAGTGGGTATAAAGTTCGTGTTCAGAATAAAGACTTTAATTTATAACCAGTTAACCATATTAGTTAGTCTCTATAAAACTAGGTGCTTATACTTAGTTCCATCAGAAGATTTTCTACACAAAATGTCTTAAAACTTCCTTGAGTTATATCCACCTCGGTATATAAAACTCACCTGATAGTTGATCATTTCACTTTGCAAACAGTGAAGATGGAGATAATTTGGTCACCAAGTACTTCAGACAACCAATTCTATGAATGTCAAAGAACCTTTGACAGTTGGTAATAACCAAAGCAGAGTTTTTTCACAGGCAAGCAAAGATTTGAGAGCAGAGTAAGCTAGTAGCATGACTGAAATGAAGGGAAACCCCTTGAGCTGTATGAGGAAACATAGAAAATATATAAGAACTGAGAGTTTGGATATTTCAGAGGCTACCTCGAAGCAACCTCCGAGAGGGAAGCGTGCGTTCCTATGTGGAGTCAGCTACAAGAACCAGAAATACGAGCTCCGGGGAGCCACACAGGACCTGAAAAACATGAAAAGTTTACTAGTTGAGCAATTCAAATTTCCCACTGATTCCATCCTCATTCTTGCAGGTAATGCTGTTCTTTACCCAGGAATAAGCATATTCATACAGCAAACGCACTTTTAAATGAACGTTTTTTGGTAATACACAAATAATTCTGAGGAACAGTAAATATTATTGAAAAATGTTGATAGATGTGGAGAATGACAATCTACACAAGGAAACTAAGCATGTATTTACCTTGGAAGTTGCAGCATAAAGTTGATTGATTTTGCTTCAGTGAACTCAGTTACACAGGGGTTTCGGTTCTCCATTAGATTAGGTTTCTTCTCTTGAAACTAAGCCAATAATGAAACAAATTTTACAGAAGATGAGTCCCACTGTTCTCCAACAAGGAAGAATATTGAAATGGCCTTCAAGTGGCTGATGAGGGGCATTCAACATGGGGACTCTTTGGTATTCTACTTCTCGGGGCACGGCTTACGACAACGTGATCTCCATGGTGATGAGATTGATGGGTTTGATGAAACAATATGCCCTCTCGACTTTAAAACTAAAGGAATGATTCTCGATAACTACATCAACGACACAATCGTTAAACCACTGATATCAGGTGTCACACTTCATGCTATTGTTGATTCTTGTCACAGTGGAACTGTTCTTGACTTACCACATGCTTACGATATACACAAGTAAGTACTTTCTCAAATTCCAGGCTCCGTTTTTGAATAAATCAATGCATTGAAGAGATGCAAAATGATAAAATGTTTGAGTGAGAGATAGAAAAGCGACAGACTTGCCAAAGATTTATTGGATTCTTTTAGCATTGATTCAATTCATTTCTAGTTACCCATGAATATTTATCAGGAGCAAATGGGAGGTAGGCCATCATCCATCGGTTGATGGTAAGGGTACAATGGGTGGAAGGGCTATTTGCTTTAGTGCCTGCGAGGATCACCAACTAGCTGCAGACACATCAGTTGAGGATTTTCCCACTTATCTCTCCCTTTCTTGTCGTTTGTAGGAGTGAATAGGCATAAAACATTTCATAAATTTCAAGCATAAGCAGAAGATAATGATAAAGAATTAGTCTGGTGTAGAAAGTAAGAAACTTCTCTTGCAGGCCCTCTCATCAGAAAAAGAAATGTCAGGTGCCATGACATCCACATTTATAAAAGCAATAAAAGAAGCAGTCACAAAGAACAAAAAAATAACCTATCAAGAGATACTTGATTCTATGAACAAGTCCCTCAAACAACCTGATAAAACTGGAGGGCTCGGAGCTAGAATACGGAGAGTTTTCGAACGGAAGATCTCGCAGGTTCTTTCTATATCCTTTATAAACATGCAGCTTTAGCAATTTACGTAGGCAACAAATTTGAGGCAATACGAAGTCAGCTTTGGAATTTGAAGTATAGACATAGGTATCCAGATTGGATAAAATTGTGAACTTTCGAGTGGAACATAATCGGGGCCGCTCCAAATTGGAAACTTTCATATGATTAACTTATAATTTACTTACACAACATCAGAGTAAACTCAAAATACGCCAAAGTTTTCATAGTGATCTTTGCACTTACTCTGAAAAGGACTAAGTTGAGAAAACTTTTCAGGATCCATTGTTATCATCATCTGAAGTGTTTGACACCAACACAGAGTTCAAGATCTAATAATGCAGAGTTCGCTGAAACATTGTAATGGCCAGTAGAGGAAGGCCGGTGGAGGTCCTTGGTCCCTCTTCTCTAACTCTAGGACCTCTAAGGTATCAATAAATTATGTTTTTGTATTTCAGTGATATGAAAAGAACCAAAAGAAATATAATGATTTTAAGCAGGTCTAAGACAATTTTAATTGCCAGAATGGGATTTAACCCATGTGATCCTTTAAGTTGCACGATGAGTATAAAGAAAATCAACATCAGCTTCATCGTAATTAAGTAAGATTAATGGTCGGGCAATGGCTTGAGTTTGGGGGCTCAATATTGTATAATTATTCTTAATAAATTGTAATGCAGTTAGATTTCATGAGAGATGCCTTATTACAGTGGCTAATTGCCATATTCTACAGAAGTTCCTATGATGACCATCGGGGAATATAAATTAAAGAATAAAGAAAATACTAGGATTATACAACAATGAATAAATATAAAAATAATTACAATGTGGATACATCGTTAAGGAGAACTCCAGAAGAGATACTTGGTTTGATGGGATGAACTGGGAACAGGATTAGCAACAAGAAATGACTTTAAATGCTTTGCGAATTGCTTAGGTTTCTCAATGTTCACAGCATGTCCTGCGTTCTTTATTATTACCAACCTCGCTTTCTCTCCTATGTGCCTGCAAATTATCGAACAAACTAATTAAAATATTAGGCATTTGATGTGTTATTTCAAAATCTCTGCTGCAAAACTATATTATATCGATTTTTTCAAAGCCCTTATGGGTGCATATAGAAATCCAATGGAAGTATGACACAAACTTCTTAATAATTTTAATTTATCTATTTTTTTGTAAAACCATATCTTATTATTTGTCAGCGTATTGAAAACCGAATACAATACATATTACAAAAGATTGGTCACGTAGCAGAATGTGTTTGGCTTACATTTGTAGACGGTGTGACAATTCAACTGGAAAGATCTTGTCTTGCTCTCCCCATATAATCAATGTGGGCTGCACAATCTTAGGAATATTAGAAAGCTGCCTCTCTTTGATCAAAGCTTGGATCAGTTCCTTCTTCTGTTTCACATGATCTGTACAGAAAACCTGAACAAAAATCATAAACTTCAAAATTTTGCATGTTTCCACTTCTAAAATTGATTGACAAGTGCATGCAAATGAATGTCACGAGGGGAATTTAATGTTTTTTTTAGTTATATGTAACACTCAACGGTATTCATACATGCACACACAGTTTCATTTATATTTTCTTCATGATGCGTGCACTTGTTAAAGCAACTCACTATCTGAGAAAAAATTAAGGTAACACACAAATATCGACAAGATTATATTATATCAACTAAACCGTTTTGATGCAAGTATGAGATTCAACATGTCTACATCATTCTGTGTTTCACTCCAGTTCTACAAAAAATGGAAGTTAAATAATAGTAATCCTTCATCATATCATCCTCGTCATGTCATCCCATGAGTGTGCCTTTAAGGAAGTTAAAAATAAATCAAAAGTGGGAACTCACATCAATGTAATCTGAGAGGAAGCAAGAGGGGACCCCTTTCGCAGGCCTAACAAAAGCAAACTTCATCAACTCCCTCAACTTCTCCGGCGACTGCGGCATCAAAATACTCGCTACCTCATCCAAATCCGACACCTCAAACAGCCCATCTCTCAGATCCTTCTCCTCCAAACAAACCCCCGTGCAGCAGAGCACCACCTTCTCAACCGCCTCCGGGAACTGAGCCGCCATGCTGTACCCCACAAACCCGCCGTAACTAATCCCCACCAAGCTCATCTTCTCCACCCCGTATGCCGCCATCAACCGCATCACGCACTGCGCCTGGAACACCTCGCTCCGTTCCGGCCGCGTCGTGGTAGAGTCACCGAAGAAGAGGAGGTCCGGCACGTAGATGTTGAAACGCGGCATCAGGTGGCGGAGTATATCGCCGTACTGCCACATGGCATTGGCGCCGAAGCCATGCACCAAAAGGAGATTGGGTTTCGATTTCTTGTGGGATTTGGGGACCCAGCAATGCATGATGGTCCCTTCCTCGAGATCCGTTTTCAAGGAACGGAGGCCGGAATATGAGAAAAAGCTTCTGTATAACCAATCCGCTGAACCCGTGAAGCTCAAACATCTCGCCATTGTTATCCTATCCACAAATATTCAGGAGTAAACCAGTTATGAATCAAGAAGGTTTCATCAATCTCCTTGAACATGTAGAGGGCTACAACATCATCTTGAATACGGTATATTTGTTCATATGGGTCGATTTGAATGCGCAAAACATGATTAACAGCGAATGGAGATCATATTGAAGCTTGGAAGAATTGTCAACGGCAGAAGGTTTCTTCGGAGGAGAAACCGATTTGTTTATGGTTCCTTCTCAAGAATGACTATGATTTTGTGGGCGATACGATACAGAGTTGAATATATTCGCGTAGATTTCGGTTTCTCCGAGGTAAATGGCTTATGATTCGCAGGTCTAGTATTAAAATATATATATAAAATATATATATATATATATATATATAACGCTAAATCTCCTTGGTTTTTTGAAATATTTTGCCACTAGTTTAATCAATTCCAGTTAAATTGGTATATGTTCAAATAATTTCTGAGTCGAACCCATAAATTATTTTGTTATGTAGTTAATAAGCTTTAGCATTTTATTATTATATTTTATTTATATATTAAATAAATATATTTTGATAACCATGTCTCTCAGACTATGGTCGTGGAACATAATATGCAAATATTATTAGGATGATACGCAATTTTCAGATGATCACTGTCCCAGAATTGCCCAAAATCAAGCATGCTTAACTTTGGAATTTTTAAATGATGAACTCCCGAAAAAAGATGCACCTTGATGATATGAATAATACTTATTAAATCTTTTAAGCTCTCGTCAACTGCACAATCTCATATCAGAACAAATTTGAAATCTCTTTCATTTTGATGTGAAATCAATTTATTTATGTTCTCTTGGGAAAAAAACATCTAGGAGCATATCATTGCTCGTGTAACATCATGACACCAACGATCACTCTATGTCTTCTTGGCCCCGAATGTCACAGTACGATATACTATATGTATTTTTCAATATGATATGATATATCAACCCTAAATAAAATCAATAGCCACATAACGTGTAAAACTTCAAATTATAGTTTAGTATATACAATCTTATTTCTTTTTCTACAATATGTTTTAATCGTGTTTCTCTTACAATACATGTTGGTATGATGAATGAGATTAGCAAATGATGAGTAATAAAAATGAATGATTAATATATAAAAATATATCGTTTGATATATTTTTAATTTCATGGTTATTGTTATCTTACATCTTAAATGTTTTTGCAAAATGCACACAATTACATAAGCCTATAAGACCTGCTCATTTTTTCAGCCTAAATCAAACATGATTATCAGAAGATATAATCGTAAAATTTTATTAATATCATATTTATCATATGTTTATCATCAGAACGAAATAGAGACATCTAATACAACTCGCATAGACACATGTAGTGTCATCATGAGTCCGTTGATGAAATTTAGATGACAAAAAAATGAGACATAAATGAAATGAATTAAAAATTGTCACATTTCATATTGATCAAGTCCACAAAACCATACCTATTGAATCAAAAAGCAATACATATTTCTTTAGTATTCTTATTCATAACAACTCGCATGACCCAATTTCTTTGTTTTTTTTTATATATAAAATCGCCATAATTAAGAGATCATTCCTATACACAAAATAAGTACACAGTTTCAATAAACAGTGCGAATATGTTCAGTGCATGGAACGGGCAACCATTTCCTCCGGAATCCCATCACAACAGACAAAATTACAAATATATACATAATTCAAATAAATGATTCATCGTATAGATTCGTTGCAGCCAATTTCATCCTCTGGCATGCAAGAGAGTTTCGCTCAAAATTGTTCCCTATCATTTATTAAATGATGATTACATCAACGTACCTGAAAGTATTTGCTCCATTTACGAGGCGAATGGCAGTCAAGTTAAGTGGACAATTTTCTTAGTCTTTTTTCAGCTAGAATGGCCAGCTTGTTCTGTGGTTCCAGCACAAGTGCGTGCTTAAAATCTGCAAGTTATCCCCAATATATATGAGAAAAAAAGAAGAAGAGAAGTAACCATGATGAACCCAGTCCGTCCAATATGCTCGAAAACGGTAGCTTCCAAACACCTCGAGAAATGTATCCCACCCATTTTTTAACTCAAATAGGACTCGGTAAATCGACAACAAAAAATTTTAAAATAGTCCATGCACGATATTTTTAGTTGAAGGATAAGGATGTTTGAATTCCATGTCCTTTTATGAGGCACGAGTTCAAAAGGATAGGGCTAATAATACCACAACCATATCTTATCATGTAGTATTTGAAGAGGAATTCACTACTTCTGACCTTGAAGAGCCTCTTTGTAGAAAAGCAGAGATTCCTTAGCTGTCCCTCGTCTCAAATAGGCCTTCACGTTCTACATTGGGAAGCACGAGTTTCTTAGATCGATTCTAGTGCAGTATGAGTGTAGAATGTGTGTGCATGTACCACACGAAAGGGCAACCGAGACAAACTGCTACTTTCTCAAGCCGAGCTAAAGCTTTGATGTCTCCACCTCGAGCTCGAGAAATTAATTTTTTAAAATATTAATGAAATTATAATATACACTTAATTTTATCATAAATTGCAGTTCAAAAAACACTAATCGATTGAGCTTGAACTCGAGTACTAATGCTGTTTTTATAGAGTTAAGCTTGAGTAGGGTGTTGACTCGACTTGGTTAACCCATGTCACGATTACTCATGGATCCTTAAAATTAGTTTCTAACTCTGAGGACCTGGTTACCATCACGGAGTTGGAATATAATTGTTGTAAACAGAGTCGGGAAGAAGATTAGTCAGTGTCATATCTAATAGTGAAAAGAACAAGAAGCTCCCATCACCTTCTTATCCAGGGATATCGCACTGCTACAATCGTCTTCAGCTTGCTGAAAGCTGCATAAATAGTTCATTTATCAGAAAAATGACCAATAAAGTGCTTTTAATGGAAAAAAAACTTTTGCACAAAAAGAAAAGGATGTATCGAACCATCCTAACTCCAAGTAAGCAGCTGCTCGATTGGAATAGTATGTTGCATTTGTCTGGTTCAGTTTTATTGCCTCGGTGTAGTAACTTACAGCTTTATTCCATTGTTTTCCTTTGTATGCAGCATTACCCTGTAAGAAAAAATATTCTAAAAATCAAAACAAAGGCATGCATCACACTAAAAATTATTCCCGGGAATAGGAAACTAAACAAGATATTTTTCTGGTTATTCAGAAGAAAGTATAAATAATCGCATGCAGTCATCCTGAGTTGGCGCAGACCACAAAGAACAAAACAAACACTAAACAGCCATAGAGCTCCAAAAACCAGAAAACATTACCAAAGACTAAATTTTATAGCTAGAGACTCCACAACTATTGGATGATATCTTTATTAGACGAAATTTTTAAAGGTACTGCTACTACAAACTTATATTTCTTTGCTTTAGTGCACAAGCACTAACAAATCAAGGGAAAGGATGCTATAACAAATTATTACTTTAATGTTGCATGCAGTAACTGCAATATCCATCCGAAAGAAAAATTCAACCCAAGTAATGTGGAAAGAGGTGATATTTTCCTCTGTTAAATAGGATGTTCAACCATACAAATTTAACATACTTCAAAAAAAATACAATTAATGGGCAACCCCATCATGGGCATTTTAGAGAAAGATCGAACTTTGTCAGAGTAGGTCCACTTTCAATTTTATTTAGGCCCCAGTAATCAGTATAGTCATCTTTGATCATGTGAAATATAACAGAAACAAAAAGGGGGCGAGTTTTGAAAACATCTTAGTAAATAGCATTCTTAAAATTTGTCACAGTAATTAAACAATTACAATTGAAAATGGTTTCATCATGGAAACCATAGAAAGATGATAATATGATAAAGTCCCCGTTAGAGCCAATAATGCTATCAAGATCTTATACAATGGAAGTTTTTTGCAGTCAATGGATTCAAAGTGATGCAAGAAAACAATGGAAAGGGATATAATGGGGAAAATGTTCATCTTGCCATGATCATTGCAGAAAGCATTCGAGCATACTTTACTTTCTTAAGATTTTTCTATAAGATACGCAAGTTCATCCCGGTGCAGGTGATATTGCTACCAAGGACCTCAAACTAGCCTTTTAGCTTTAACAAAGTATTCCTTCCACTGAGAGCTCCATCATCTCGTCTACTACCAAATGGAGATATATAATAAAAACAAATAATTGATCTTCTCTTTTCTCTTTTTCCTTCTACTTTATTCGGTTTCAAGTATAGACAGATTTTAAATCAAGCACTACTGTTGGCAAAAAAAGTCAAAAGAGGAACAATTCGCATTTCACACTGTCAATTCAACAAAAGCATAACGCTATAAAGGGCACCCATAGTTTATCAACAAGCAAACAAAAATAAAGTCAAGTCCTTTACCGCAAATACTTTGACACAAATAAACATAAATTCCATCAAAACAAGTAGCTAGCGCAAGTACAAAACAGATTCAATGAAATTAGTATGCTCAGATTTTTAATCCAATTCCAACAAAATTTCAAAGAAAAAGCCAACGGCTTGAGATTAGTTGATCATGGTTTGTTTTTAGAAAAAAGAAAGAAAGAAAATGGACCTTTTCTTTCAAAAGCTCAGCAGCATCCATGTTGCCATTGGCATCTGGAAATGGCATGGAACTTGAAACATTGTTGACTTCTTTTTGAAGAGATGAATACATATCCAAGAAGGTATCAAGTAAAAACTTATCATTTCCATGAGATGCAATGAAAGATACTGAAACTGGAGAGTCATTATGTTCTCCAAATGGTATTGTGACCTAGACACAAGAATAGAACAAATGAAATCAAAGAGTGAGTGAAAGATTCAGAAGACAGAACAGCATTTGAAATTTCTTTAAAAAGATGGTTGGAAGGGCAAGAAATACAGGATGCAGTGGGTAAACTTCACTATGCATTACCTGACAAGCTCCAGACATACTTGAAATGCTTAACAAAGTATAAGCCCTATCAGAGGAGTCAGCAGGAAGACCTTTCTTCGAGTTCAGCTTGACTGGAGCATCAGCCACTGTGGGAATTACTAATATTCCATCATCCTTCAAAAGCAAGAAGAGAAATAAAGCCAACTTGATACAAATCAAATAACAAAAAGATGAGCAAAATTCAAGACAATGATGACATTATAAAGCAGGAACTGTAATAAAAAGGTTGATATCGATCAGGTATTTATATCCAATTCCACTACCAAGAAGATATAGAAGGATCCATGCTCTGATAGTGGTGAGTACCTTCAAGAGGCTTTGTAGAGCAGCCCGCATCTCCGTTCTAACTTTATACAGACTTTTAATGTTATCCTGGTTTGAGTTTATTGAGGTCCAAACACGATTAGAAGTTTCGGAAGCTAATTTAGGTTTTACTGATTTAACCCAATCTTCATGATTTGTTTTGAACTCATATCTGAAAAAAAGAAAAATCCAGTCAGAGAAAAACCGAGGCTAGAATCAACAAAATTTCCACAAATGCTTCTTGCATCTCAAAATAAAGTTTTTAATTTATTCCAATTAGAAATGGGAGAAATAAAGCTTTTAACAAATAAAATCTTAAAAAGATATTTATACACTGATAAAAAAAAGCCCTATAGCTCTAAGGAGATAATACACCAGGTTGGTAAGAAATAAGGTAACCTAGATTTTATGAATATCAAATTATCAGACAATGAAACAAAGAAAACATCAAGAACATGCAGAGACCTTTGTAGCAAAAGCATTACAGAAGACAGTGCTTTCAAAACAGACATTCCATTTTGCTGGTTTGCTGATTCATCACGAAAAGCTCCAAGGCTGGGAACATTTGAGGCAACATACTTCCCGCAGTTCACATGCTCAGGAGTCCGGTCTGCATATTTTAAACATAGCAAATCAGTAAAATGTAAATGTCAAACACTAGAACTATTTGGTGTCAAAACCCAAAACAATGCCTAGTTCATCATGAAAACGTACAGAAATACTTTGTTGAAACTTTTTTCATTCTTCAAATTATAAGAAGTAATAACATAAAATACAAATATTAATATTAAAGACTTACAGCCAGATAGATTCTCTGTTGCTTTGCTCACAACATGGACAGTCTTCTGAATGGGAACCTTGGAAAGCTGGAAAAGATCATCAGCAATAATCAACCGCCTTGTCCTTTTAGGTGCCAAAGGATTTAACTGCAGTAGACTATAACCCACGCGATGCAAAACAGATGGATCAGCAGCCAACCATCCTGAGGCATTGACGTCATAATTACTAAAATAAAGTGATTGACATAAAAATAAAGATCTCAAACTATTATGATGAAAAAAATGGTCCAGCTTTGTTCCAAATGAAATTCAAAAGATGAGATGAATCAAGCAACTATAAGTAACCATGAAAGTATATTTGTATAATGACATTTGTAACCAATATATGTATCTAGTAACAGTAATTAATTTTACACTTGTAAGCTTTTACGAATGACATGGTAGATCAGCCAAGGTATGAATTGTGCTCATCCTTCACAATTATATATTGCTGCCTTGAAAGAACATACAATAAAAATGCAGTACATGATTATGATCCATGTCTAACAAGATGTGAGCTGTAATATTTAAAATTTTGAAACAGCAGCAAACTTCAGGATTGCATACCAACAGCATCCAAACTTTGGGAGTTTGGCACGACGCCAATTGAAGATAAAATTCCATGAGATGGTCTGAACCCAAGGATGCCACAAAATGAAGCTGGTACTCTTATACAACCGACTGTATCAGTACCTAAAATAGGCACATCATATGATTAGAATTAATTTCAACAATGAATACAATTTAACCAGGTAAGTACATCTTGAAGTGGTACTGTTGAAATCTCAGAACTTAGGTACGAAAGGAAACAAAATATGACCACCTATGCACTAAAACTAGGACAAAGTAAGTCAGTAACGTGACAATTATCTCCAGAAACTAAATTTTTACCAAAGTCTTAGGCAACTTTCTCTCATTATAAAAAGAAGTTACATTCACTAAACACCAATTTTATTTATGCTTTTTTTTTTGCTTGGGTCAAAACATGTATCTTTTCAAATGAAGTAGGATGTAATCTAATAAACAATGATAATAATAAACAAACATCATCTAAATCCAATATGACAGGTAGGGATCTCGACAATCTTGGCACATCACATTCAAAGTTTAAAATATCTCTACCAAGAGCAAAATCTAAGAGATGTCCGGCAACAGCCGCTGCTGATCCACTAGAAGAGCCTCCTGGAACATGAGATGGCTTTAGTGGGTTGGTTGGAGTTCCATAGTTCCGATTTTGCCCTGATATACTGTAAAAATGTACAAGGACAGTAATCAACTGCTGCCCTACTCCACATCAAAACTCAAAATCCCCCTCCCCGACCACCCAACACCACCATAAATTGAAAGTGAATGATTAATAAAAGGATATAGAAAATGTTATTCCAACACAAGCAAAATAGAATCCATGAAGCAACACAGAAACCACTATATTGTTCGACACTTTTACCTCAACCTGGCAGAACAATTTTTCACAGAAAATAGCATTTTCCTTTCTGGATATCTATCGTACCCATGAGTGCTATAATGTTGTATTTAAAAAAGTTGAAACTAAGGCAAAATGAAATACCCTAAACCGAGCTCATCCATAACAGTCTTGCCCACACAGGTTGCCCCATTTTTAAGTAATGTCGTCACAACTAGAGCTGTTTTCCCGGCTTCATCATGTGTCCTCTTCCAATCAGCACTTCCATATCCCGTTACATAGCCTTTTACATCAATGCTACAAAATCATCAAAATGAAAGAAAACGTTTAGCAGTTTGTTGAAATATCATCCATGTGAGCACTTTACTGGTACATAATTTCAGGATCAAACTTTCTACAAAAAACTACAAAAGACTTTGAGCTTTTCTCATTTGAAAAGCACCACTGGCTTCCCGCTAGTACCAGATCCAAGTGCATCACAATCATATTTATTTGGTACTACATTTTATACCAATACAGGCCTTCTCGCATCCAAAGATTTACAATAACAAAATATAGCAGATTCTTTTCATCCTAATTCATAAGCCAAAAAAATCAATACGAATACCATGTCAAGAAAAGATGATGAATAAACTTGAGTTCTTCTCTTCTTATGCCTAGAAGCTTCTCAGCAAGACCAAACAAATTAGTAACATTCAAAAACAGGAGAAAAAACCCAACCATGAAACTAATAATTAATGCGACCTTTCTAACAAAAAAATGAAGCTGAGTAACCGAGCAACCACACCACACCACACCAAACCAAATCACCCGTGCACATAATATAATAAACATTAAAAAATTCAAAATGGAAAAACAAAAAATGACCACATACTTGTCATTGATGGCGAATGTGAGGCCAGAGAGAGGGAGACGAGAAGCCGGAGGCGGCGGCTGAGGAAATGGAAGGAGCTCGAATCGCTCGATAAAAGCTCCGAAGTCTTCTTTAATGGAGCTCGTAGCTTTGATCCGACGCCGCTGCACCTCCGCTAGGATCAAAACTCCGGCGATACCCACGCCGATCACCACCCACACCTTCGGGTTTGAAGCACTAAATTTGGATAATTTAGACATTTTCCCACTGAAATATTGATAAGAAGTCGGCGAATAGCGGAGAAGGTTTCCGTGAAGGGCTCCAGATTCCCCTTGAAAATTCAAAACAGAGAATGGGGTTTTAGAGAGAGACAGAGCCAAGGGTTTAAGGAGAGAGAAAATGAAGGGTTTGGTTGGTATGATGTTCGTGCTGGAAATGTTGACAACGTACTGAAGCGCGTTCGGTCGACGCGACTAACCGATTCGATTTATATTTTAATTTATTGAATCATTTCAAATTTGAATTTTTTTTTTATTACAATTTGAGTTAAAATTATTTTTTCGATAATACGCGAGTCTAATATAAATATATATATATATATATATATATATATATATTTCAAGATTTTTGGACGTTTTGACCTTCTTAACTTTCATCCTTGAATATTAGTTCGAATAGTTCACAAATATATTTGAAGATTTCGAATCAAATTAAAATTTTCTTTCGAGCCAAAAATTGAGTTTCAAATCGAGCTCGAAATCGAATATTCTTAATTCGAGCCGAATTTGAACATTACATTTTTACTAATATTCAGCTCGGTTCGATACGTTACACCTCGAGTGAACACGAATCGAGTTTAGCCAAGGATTACTATTCAAGCTCAACTCAATTTAAATTTTATTTGTTCAAGTTCAAAATCAAACGAGTTATCAATTTCAAGGTAGAACTTGACTTATGTACGTGTTGAGTTAATCGAGCTTGTGCTCGATAAGATCGAAAGTTTTCTTAGCATATCGACAAAAAAAAAATAGGATTTAAATGTTAGGTATATATTGACAAAAATATCTTTTAAATTTTGTATCATATATATATATATATATATATATATATATATATATATATATATATATATATATATATATATATATATATATATATATATATATATATATATATATATATATATATATATATATATAAACACACACATACACTCGAACTCAAGTTGAGTAAAAACTCAAGCTATTCAAGCTCGACCAAATCAATGTCAACCGATTTTTTTATCAAAGCACTTATAAATAGTTTGACTCGCTTGCACTCGTATGTACACAATCTTATCCAACAAGTTATTAAGCAATAAATAAAATAACATTAGTTAGGGGATAAAACATTTTAGAAAGGAGTAGGTCTCATGAGAGATCATATCACGGATCATAATCTGTGAGACGGGTCAATCCTACACATATTCACAATAAAAATAATACTTTTAGCATAAAAAGTAATACTTTTGCATGTGTAACCCAAATAAGAGATCCGTCTCACAGATACGACCCGTGAAACCGTCTCACACAAGTTTGCCTTTAGAAATTTGATCATATATTTATTTGACTATATTTATTAGAAATTATGTGACTTTTTAATATATTGACCATTTTATCACCACCACGTTTCTTTTTTAGCATACACATTTCCTATTAAATTAAATTTTGATATCAAACATTAAATTTAAATAAATAAAGAAAATATGGGGTGTTTTTATTTTAATTACAAAAAACTAGAAAATATTAGCCGTTTTATTGATAAATTCGGCCTCTTGTTTGGGGCCGATCATATACTTGAGCATCCTAGAAAAACCTTTAATGTAGTATATTTGATTAATTATATAAATAAATTTGGTTTTTTTAATGAAATTAATATTTTGAATGTCAAATAATTTGTGATAAAAATATTAGATATATATATATATATATCCTAGAAAAACCTTTAATGTAGTATATTTGATTAATTATATAAATAAATTTGGTTTTTTTAATGAAATTAATATTTTGAATGTCAAATAATTTGTGATAAAAATATTAGATATATATATATATATATATATATATATATATATATTATATGAAAATAAAACATAAAAAGAGAGTAATTAAGATATACTTATTCTTGCATTTTAAATATAAAAATATGAATTTAATAGTTTGCTGATTTATTATTTTTTTGAGAGATAATTTACACAATTATAATCACGAGAAACATAATATTATTGGATTTATCATTTAATAAAGGGAAAATTGTTTTTGTTTTTTTAATAATCATGTATGTTTGTTTTTTTGTGATTTTGATAATCTATATTATAAAATTAAGTTTTACTCATGTATTTTCTGATATTTTGCAATTTTTATATCTCCGATTATTGACTTGATTAGGTGATACAAAAGAAAAAGATCCGTTCACAAGAAATTACAACTAGAAGTGTTATATTCTAAAAAATTGAATAGTTAGAGTCGACGTCAAACACGCAAAATTAAATAAATTAAAACAACTTATGAATATTATAAATCATACGACATCTAAGTAATGTTTTGAACTTTCGAACTTAAAATTTTTAAACTTTTGTTGCACGTTGGTTACGAAAAAAATGTACTCCAACATAAGCACATCGAGGCCACCACAATGCACCACAACAAGTGGCCACATCCAGTACTACGCCCTTCACTACCATCTCATAATCATCGAAATCCACCACCACGACTGTATAATGATCCCCGGGGTTGCTGGACGGTTCTGATATACGTGGATGTAATTTTATCAGATCTGACATCTTCATAGTTCGGGGAAAGTGTGAAGAGTTAGTGCAAATTGTTGTCATACCATCGCAATTCGCAGGGCTTTCGGGTAAATGTTTCGACGAAGCATTCGTGCAGGTCTAAACCCCAACTTTCACAGGTAGAGTAAAGGGTTTCTGCGCTCAACTACAATGAAAATCTTGACTTGTTTTGTAATTCTTTGCTCAGTGATTATAAAGAAGACGACTCTTGTTGGCTGCCGTGGATGTAGGGTCGTCCTCTGAACCGAACCACGTAAATCTCCATTGTCCATCGTTCATTGTTATTTTCTTGAATGCATTTTTGGTTAATTATTTATATTTATAGCGTATTTTTGTAAATGACCATTGATTTATGTGAAATCCAAAATCCCTAAATACTAAATAATGCCAAGAAATTGTTCAGACGTCCCATCGTCGCCATTTCCATCGATTAATTTCAAGAAAAGGATGTCAAATAATGGAAGGTATACATAATCAAGGTTTGTTTTTCATTCACCTCTCTTATATTACAAAACCCCACAAATCCCTCCAAATCCTTGCTTTTCTTGTCTGTAATAATTTTTTTAGCAGAGAAGCTGACATAAAAATCTCCTATAAAATCCATTTAATTTGTTTGGATTTTAGTTTATATAATTTTGAAGCTGACATAAAAATCTCCTATAAAATCCATTTAATTTGTTTGGACTTTAGTTTATATAATTTTGAATTCTCAACTATCTTTTCCAACTATATTTTAAATTATTATACTGGATTTCGAACTCATCTAATATTAAATCATATAAAATCTTTCTTTCCAATTTTCTTGGCTGAGTATATATCTTTTAATCCAAATGCAATATTTAATTATGTTTTTAACTTATATCTAATCATCTATATCCCTACACAAATAAAGAGATAGAACCAGAATTAGAACCACAACTCTGATTTTTTTCAAAAAAAACAAAAAAAAGGGTATTGGAAGAGGGTGTGTGTGTATATATATATATAGGGATGATACATGTGAGAGAACGTTTACTCAAGAATTTCAGTTCAATTACTATTTAGAGATTTTATTAGAATCCCGTCAGCATATCAGTACTAGGTATATACAAAAAGTTGACTACAAATAGAGCTAGGTAGTAGGTATATATGAATGTGATGAAGGTAACCTTGGTGGTGCTCATTGGAATGCCAGAGACATGAAAGTATCATCATCCAACAGAGTCTCTATGTCGAGCATTTCACTTTCATCATACCCTATATCTTCTTCTATGTTGTCTGGGATCTCATTGGAACCAGCCTGTCAAAGATGGGGAATAACAGAAGAAAAATAAATGAGACGTGGAATTGTACTCTCTGCTCTCCCTATTTCAAATAGTCGCAACATTCATCAAACTTTCTTTTACAATATTTGTCACGCTATTTATCAAATTTTCTTTTTCAATCACCTGATATCCTAACATGGATCTCGAGACGAGAGGGAGAGATTTTCCACCCTTGACCCAAAAAAGTGTGCGTCCAAAAAAATTGATAAGAGGAAACTTAGTGTCTAGCAAAACATAGCTTTGTTGTGCCAGAAACTTGTGATGAGCCAAGGTTTGATGGATATCTCTCAGAACAGTTCTCGTTGAAACACTTCGAGACCATCATGATCATAGGATTTAACAATGTTATGATGATACATACTATATGATATATACCACCCACCATTTTATCATTTTTTAAGCAAGAGAGTTGATGCTGAATAACAAGCCAGGTAAAGAAGAATGTCATTATTAAAACCAGAATTGCTGCTCCATAATTTCCTTAAGTTCATGATAATGGAGAAATATGTTAGTGGCTTCCATTACGATAGTGATCCAAATTTGGCACAGAACTTGACGGGACAAAATAATCTTAAAACATATCCTTTAGAAGACCTCTAGACGAGCATTCGGACAAGTTTTGACTGAGAATAAATGATCTTTACTTCTGATGGCATATACTAGAAAAAGGTTACTGTAAACATCATTTGCACCTTTCATTAGTTTATGTGAATTCATTTCACCAAAGCATCAACGGTCGTACCTTTGTTTCTCGGAACCCTTCAGCAGCAGTTAGCAGTCTACGGTACTGAGCTCGGGCTTCAGGGTATTGGGCCATAGATTTCACCCTTGCAAGTGCTTTTTGCATCCTTTCTTCAGTTTGTCTTCTTCCTTCCTTCAGAACATCATAATTGTCTTCCGGCGACCTAGTGCCATGCATGTTCGGCCCATCTTGGACCACATCTGACCCAAATCCACGGAAACCACGCCCTTTACGTCTCCAGCGCAAAATCACCTTCTCCAATATTCCCACTGGCCACATAATACTTTTATGTTTCTTCCTTGCCTGATGCCCCCTCACATGAGCCTGATGCCGTACACAAAGAAATGTCAGGGGTGTTAAAATAGTTTAAAAAGAGGATTGTTAGTCAACTAATAAAGAAGGTACGATTGGTTCAAGCGTCATGATGTGGGAAACTATGTGGTTATGCTTAGATCGAGAATCTAGAGTATGGCTGTTCTTTTGTCATGCGTACAGATTAAAGTAGTCTAGTTTTTCTCGTAAATGAAAAAATGTGCATGCCATGATAAACTTGACATGTGTTGTTGTCTGATCACAAGGATATAAAATGATGTACACAATTTATTTTTCAAAAACCAAAATGCTTCATTCCTTGGAGTGAGAGATGGCACCTGAATTTTAACAACTTTTTGCCGAATTTGCAGAAATTCCTTCCGCTTTTTCCAACCACGAAACTTTTTCTGGATGTGCACAGCAGCAGCATTGGCCAAACGTAATCTGGAACTTCTAACAGCTAAAAGAGAAATAGCATGCTCATCTGAACTCAGCAACTCATCACACCCCTGTTCAGTAAATTGCTTCCTCTGAAATGACTGGATGCGGAAAATTTGGTGAATGCGAGCTGCTGCTTGTGATGCATTACAGACAGCGGCAAGTGAATCCTTGAGTGAGAGTGTATCTGGTACCTCCTCTTCATTTGTAGGGACTGCTAAACGTTCCGAAACTGTATGTATAGCATTCCTTCCAGAAACTTCTGGTATACCATCTTCATCCGGATCATTCATTCTAAGAGTTGTGAGATGTGTGGTCAGGAAAGTCTCAGCTAGAAAACCAGATATCCCCTTGTATCCACTGGAAGAAGCCAGATCTGCTGGAGTTCTACCCAGCGGATATTCAGCAGATGGGTCTGTCAGCGCTCCAGGAGCTGCACCTAGGGAAACAAGAGCAGCAACTGTGTCCTCCCTAAGAAACAAGAACATGTTAGCATTAAATTAAACTGTTTCTTTTACAATTTTTTACCAAAAAAAGATGCATGATTAGGAAAGGTAACCTCAGATTAAATCCAGATGAAGGATTTTCACTAATACCTTCTTGTTTATATGGTACATAAAATCAATCCCAAAACGTAGCAAGATATAATTAGACATATTAAAGGCCTACAATTAGGTGGTCAGATGAACAAATATTAAAAAACTCATTGAGGTCAGAAAAGTGTAAGAATCAACTCATATAACAAATGAATAGCTGAAACTAGTGGTGAAAGGAGGGAAAAATCCACATTTTGTTCATAATTAAAAATGGAATTCTAAAGCTAGGAACATTTATTTATCACCATGATAGAGCAGAATAAGTATTACAAACAATACAGCAGGTAAGCTTGCACAGTTTATGTTCCCCAAGTATCATTTATGCCATAGGCACAAGTGCAAATAAATAAGTGAAGACGAATGACGTGTTTTGATTGGAAGATGAGTTCAAGACACTACACCTGCCATAAAATGCAGCCCAATGAAGTGCTGTCCATCCATTCACGTCTCGAAAATCCAAACTAACTCCTGGAATGATAATTGGCTGGAAGACCCAATTAAAACCAAGAGCAGCTGCCAAGTGTAGAACACCTTGACCTCTGTCATCAACAACTATTGGCACTGTATCTTCTTCATTTATTCTTTGAAGCAGCCAATAATAAAATTTCTCTTTTAGATGCTTTTCAAGAAGCACCTCTCCAGTCACCATCAGCCGTGCTGTGCTATTTTTTTGTGTTAACAATGCATCATGGCAGTTCTCCTCCATCAATGAAACAATTTTTTGAATCAGAGTTTGTTTTCCAAGGTCATGTTCAATGAAACCGCTAGGGCTTCCAATGGGTCTTTGGCATAATAGCATCTCAAGTCGTCGGTAGAGATGCATCACAGTTACAACAGCTGCATTTACATCTGTAGCACCAATATTTTGATCGTGTCCACGCCTATATTCGAATTCTCGTATTTCGCTGCAAGCGAGCCTGTTGGAACAAGTGACATAGAAAGCGACGAGTCCAGGCTTGTGTAGTGGAGCATGGGAACAAAGAATCCCATCTGCTAAAACATCAGCTGGAATCTCCATCTCTCCAAACATAATTGACCATTTGCATTTTGAGAACTCTAATCCACTCTTGAGAAATTTTCCAATAATGAGAACCTGATTTATGGAAACATAATGTGTGCATACAGCAACATTAAGCACGGTAATTTAATAGCCCATTTTTAAACTTACATTAGCATGTTAGTACAGACTTTATACTACTGACCACATGGACCTCTTGCAAACATGGAGATTTTGCAAACCAGTTTACATCACAAGCAGATCAGAACTAATTTCAATGATAAATTGAGGTAGATTCCCTAGACATACAGAACAAAGATAGTCATTTTGTACCTTGCAATCCCAATTAGAGTAAGTCCAGTTTGGAGAAAAATCAATAATACTGAAAAGCTGGTCTCCCAAAATAGAAGAGCTCAGCGAGTCTGCATCCACTTCCAATTGAGCTGAGATATTGGAGTCGTACTCACTCCCCATAATATTCCATGAAAGCCTGTTACTTGACAGCATATCCAATTCGTCAGCTTCTCCAAGCTCCTTAGCCATCCAGCGGGTGAAGCTGTCAACTTTCTTCAAGTTTCCATCCATTTGCAATGAATTTATCAGCGGCTTTTTCAGTAAGAATGAGTAGTTTTCATTCCCTACTGTATCCTTGATATTCTCCAAATTTGGATTGACAGCACTTCTAATTTCCATTTCTGTAAGCACCGCCTGAAGATTCCTCTGTTCAGACTGATCTTTATGCTCCCCAGGATGATTGCAAAATGGATCTATATTGTTCTCCTGATTCAAGAAAAGATGTTTCACGTCAGACAGCTTACTAGCACAATCATGAGGTAAATTTGAGATCTCATGGTCAGCTTGCGCAAGCTCAATGAGGGGTCTCTAGAAACATCACGAGGGAAAGATGGAATTACGTCATGTTTAAATAAAATAGTGAAGCAAATTAAGTAGTTGGAACGATTTGAGTAACAGTTTGCTGGTTCTTATATTTCAAAGCAACATAGCAAGAAATCTACAAAAAAGTTTAATTGCCATGTTTATACAACTTGCTGTGAGACATATTAAACTTTTTAATCAGCATTCATTTGATTAACATTCATCAGGCATGCACCTGGATGTCACGGGGATCAGAAAAAGGAGCTTGCAATCAATGTAGGATAAAGGGCCTCTTTTTTATCAAAGCGCGTTTAATCTTTTCGTAATTCATATTAATCTAGACCAATATGAGAAGACAAATACAACAGAGGAAAATAATCAAAGGACTGTCACAAAAATAGGTCATTAATAATGGTTTCAGGTATGATAATAATTTTAGAAACCCCATTACATTAAACACGCACCATTTGCTTGAATGGCAAAGGCTACAAGAAAGAAAAGTTCTTAAAAATAGGGTTTGAATTTGTATAGTGGTGAGTTTGTGTGAAAAGTTGTATAATAATATCACATAACAAATAATGGAATTCACATTTTTGGCAGCTTCATCCACAACAAGAGAGTTTAACCATGGCAGTAGAAAATCACATCAAGGACAGGACAATCGCGCAATATTGACCAAGGAGACTATCAAGGGAAGTTCTTCGGTAAACAAAGGATATGAGTATTTCAGAGTAAATTGTTCGTTTTGCAGCAAAATGCTTGATTCTCATTGTTTGCAAATCAAATATTCGAAGGGGGTTCATTGTTTGTTAAAGACTCCAAAGTGTGTCAGGAAAAGTACCTCAACCTTAGCTTGGACAGGAAAGTAACACACAGATTCCTCTTTATCGGTAAGCTCACCTGTTCAAAACAAGCACATGATATTATTCTTGGACTGAATATGAAAAATTGAATTATAAGGATGATTCTGGTAATATGTTATCGAACCTGCGGCGTACTTTCCCGAAGCTTCTTGCCCAGATCCCAAATCAAGTGTTGGTTGAAAACTAGATACAAATTTGCTTCCACCAGAAACATCCCTATGCCTCCGAAAATGTGTTGCATAATTTGGGGAAGATACATCATAAGAACTTGATAGGGTAGAATGACTGTCGTTGCGCAATGGTGACTCCGGATACGAATGAAATCTAGAATTTGCTTGGTGATTGTCCTCTATGGTAGGTAAAATGACCATGAATCCACGAGAAACAAGAAGGAAACACTCTTGAATATCAAGTTCGATGCTCGATAAAACAATATTTACCATTTTTTTGTTGGGGGGGTGGGGGGGGGGGTGTTACAAACAGTTACCAGATTCAGCATCTTCATTAGCTGAGGACAACGTGCTGGTGGGGCTTGCACCATGAAAAGTGGTAGAAATGCTATCATTTTCGGATTTTGACAAGACAGTGTCCTTGTTTCTAACATAGTTGGTGTTCATCTTGCCACCCTGAAGAATGAGAAGGGATGAGATAAAATTTATCAATATGCCCCTTTTTCTTTACTTAACTCCAACTTCATAATAACCCAATAACTTAATTTTCTTCCATTGGCAGCAAATGATTGTGGGAACTTGTTGCAGATCATAAACTAGTACAGGGAGAACAACTAGAAAATTATGAACACCGTCCCTGTTTCATGGGCCACATATTATATGACCAGAATAAATGTGCTTTCAATTTTGAAAAAAGGTAACCAAGATGCAATGGATTGTTCCGCCAGTTACTCATATGGGAATCATGCTATATAGCATGTTTTTTCATGGGAAATTTAAAAAACATCAAATTATGGGATGTGGAAGAGGTGAGAGCCCAATAACTCATTTGAGCCCAGCCCATTTAAAACTATTTTCAACCCAACTCCTGTAATGTATTATGCGTACAACAATAGAAAGAAAAGCTTCTCCCAGCCTTGCACCTCGTCGCTTTTCTGCTTTTCTCTCCTCTTTCTGCAGCAGTAGCGCAGCTGCCGCCAGCTGCCGGAGAAGTGGGGGCAGCAGCCAGCAACTTTTTCCACCAGTCTATTAGCCTCTTTCCTGCCATGAATTGGAATATTTCGAGCTCGATTGGCCCTGTTTCCAGCAACTGAGCGCGTGAGCTTTGATCCCGTTTTAGGTAAGGTGTTGGCTTCGATTCTTGGTTGTTCTTGGTGGATTAGTTATATAAGTGAATTATTAAGCATTTCCATCCAGCTTATTTTCTGACCGTGAACAGTATTTCCGACGACTTTTCTGGCGAGCCACCTCCGTGAGATCATCGTTGTGCGTTTAAGCCTCGATTCATGAGGTATTAAGCTTGAAATTCCAGATTTTGAATGGGCTTATAGGCTGCCGAGAATTCGATTTTTAACCGCTCCGATTTAAATTGTTTTAGTCAGTTAGAATGCAGTTTATTGAAGTATATAGCGAATTGATATTGCAGATTATATCGTTGGACGAATTCATCAGAAAGTCCTTAAGAATTATTGTGGTATTATAAGTTTGTAGTTGAGGTATGCTCAAACATATATTATTATGACACTTATATTGGTGTGTAAAAATTTCAGTGGATGTTGTTTGCTATAATGTGTTTGAATGTTTACTCTGTTCTATAAAAAAATGTTTATTCTGATGCATTCATGCATTAATTGTATTGACATAACATATTGAGTCTGGACTCTTTTGACGGTGATTTATGTTGATTATGTTGAGATATATACCGAGTCATCAGACAGACGAGTGAGTAGGATTAGCCACATTCCCAAATGACAAGCTAGGGACAAGCGACTTAGCTACTCGCATTCTCGATGCTACGTGCATGGACGATCGGCGATTCGATATTGCATTCCTGGTACGGGTGACCACTGTTTTTGTTGATGATGCTATTTGTTTGGACTCGGTTTGGTATCCGTTATTCCATTGTTACCATTCATGCATCAGATATCATTGTATTTACTTGGTATTATTACATATCTTTTATATACGTCGTAATTTTACTGGTTTGTCGTACCGGGGTCCAACCCCTGTTTTCTTTTATCTTGTGGTTGTTTTTGGTGCCACAACAGGTCATTCCAGGGGATTTGACGTGTCTGGTGGAGCGTCAGCGAGTGGTACCCAATAGTCAGTCTGTTTGTGTCAGAGTTCCAGATTTCTATATATTATACTAGTTTGATACTTTTGCTAGGGAAATGCCCTGTGTAGCTGATGTTTTTATGTTGTTTTGGATTGTTTGTGATATGTTGTGTCTAGTCTTGGCCAGTGCGGCTGTAGGATATTGGCATGTTTGATTGTGAAATTGATGTTATTTTCGGGCGTATATTGATGTCGTCGTGTTTTAATTTTTTGGGATGTCCAACTTACGGGGAGATCATGCCAAAATTTCTATAGGCTCAAATGACATTTTAAACTCGTTTTCACTGTTTACACTAATTAATCATTTTTGTTAGATAATTAAATATTAATTAGAAGCACGGGCCCTCACAAAGAGTTCACAAATTGATCCTCTTATGATGTTTAGAAAAAACTGCAACCAGAGAGTATCGAATAAAATTTATTTTATGAATTCTAATTAAGTCTCACCTTAACTCCCAAATAGTGGACAAATACTATGTGCATGAGATCCCTGCCAATTAGAAAATGGTCAAGTTATCCATTGATTATTTCGAAGGATTGATTCACAATCAATCGTAACTACAACGATGCCATGAATTGTGGTTTCCCCAAAGGAAGCATAATCACATATTTTAATTACACATTCACTCCAATTACATGCTATGTGCCATCAATTTAAAACTTACATAAGACAAATAGACAAGAAAATGAAAATAAAAATATAATTAACAATCAAAGACCACGTAAGGTAAGTTGAAGCAACAATTCCAGCAACAATAATAATATAATGATATATTTTTTCAGTATACATGATTTAATGATATTAGTCCAAGACTTGGAACAAGGTTTGTACAAACCAAACGCATGAACGGATTCAGCTCAATGATAACGAATCCATTTTTCTTCAAGGGGTCTATTTCATAATTGGCCAATCTCGCAAAGCTTGTAGTCATTACCATAAGCTTCAGTTAATTCTAAGTTTATGCTCAATATAGACACCATGACTAATTGACCATACTGATGTACTGAGTAGCAGTAGCCCATAAACATTATTTAAGAGGAGAACAAATAACCAATTGTTATGATTGAACATTAAAAGGGAGATTGTTCTACAGTCAAAAAATAATTTTCATAGAAAGGAAACCAGAAGTGGATAAAAAATATATATATATAATTGTGATACTAGCTATTTCTTATGATAGGTATAGCATAATAGCACAAGTAAAGTACTGGCACCATTAATGAGATGCACCCAAGACACTAAATCTTAGTGGATCACATATTCAATGGGACTTACGGCTCAAGCAACCAGTAGCTCCGCCTTTGAAAATTTTCATTATCCTCTCCATGGGCATAGTAACAATGCAACATATCAACGCTTCCAACCTAAAGCAAACTTAAATCAATCAATTAAAATCACCAAGAATATGTCAATGATAGTTATGTTATAGTTCTATAGACAGTAGTCAACGAACATCAATGTTACCCAGCAGTTCAACGGCCACCACTGGGTTCACATAACATTTGATTTCATTAAAATTAAAATATGAAGCATGCTTTTACAAAAGCTTTCATACATCGTGCTCAGATATATGTGCATTAGGATTAAAGTAGTATGCAACTGGTATACAATAAACAGAAAACTCAGGCAGAAAAGATTGTGAGTGGATGTGAATCGTATCAAGTAAAATATGTACGAAATGAACACTCTTGAACTAATCATTCCAGTCCCGTGAAGAATAGATGAAAGGTTCAAAAGTCAACCGTATTAGCTAGTCTAATGAAGGACCAATGACAACAATAGGTATAATCATCACTCAGTATTCCATAACATTCCACACTAAGTCTATTCGGTTTGGATGTTGAAATAATTCATTAATAAGCAAGGACTAGCTAGAGCAACTGACCACTTTTTCTATCTAACCAACCTGGCCAACTAGTTTTAGAAATTACTCTCTGGTATATAAAACATCCCATTTCTAGGCGCATTTCATCAAATAAACAATGAACAAATTTCAGCACAACAGGGGATAGGTTGTATGCAATTCAGCTTACCTTCAGTTTCTCATGGGCTTCTTTAACAGTTTTCCCATCCTTCTTCTTTCTCCAGTTATGTCCATCCTTGCGGAAGTATCTTAATACCTTCCGATCAAAAAGAAAAGTAGAACCACCTGACACAAACATGCTTCTGTGTTAAATTGACCTGTAGCAAGAGACGAACTTGACCAAATATTACAGTGATATTGGAAACAAGTTCTATCCAGCAGACCCAAATTCAGCAGCATGAAATACATTCCGCGGTTTCAGTTCAATTAATATCCCATTCTTTCCTGAAACACATATGATGAAAGAGATATTTCCTCCAGAGAGACAGTCATATCAGCAATAAAGTGTCTTAATCCAAAACGAAACAAAACCAATTATAACTTTCCAAGTCTTATTCAACTAGCTTGAATAAGCTGACAGAATATTTTCAGAAAACAACAAAACTAGATTTACAACATGTCAAATAGGTAAATAATTTTATTTGGAATATTCAATTATAAGGACAAAGAGCTCGACTTATTAAGTAAAACTGAAGCAGCAGACAGCTGATATTGAGAATAGACCATAACACAGAACACACGACCACACAGGTGAAAGAGAGATAAACATTTCCTCGGGTTCACTAGTAATGTCATTCCTTAGAGGGATTCACAATGAAAGCTATCATTTTGAGAGCTTTTTCAAACAAAACCATGACGATATTTGATATCGATGCAAATTTTTGCCATAAAACCTTCTGGACCAGGTAAAACAGATCACATCGCAGATACACTGAGTATGAATGAGGTTGCGGATGAACAAAACTGCATTTTTATCAAGGTAGCTAGTGATGGCTAATTATTTTTCTAAGAATTCACTTATTCGTCCTCCAAACATTTTTTAACAGAGTTTGACTCAATCTATAGCCGTTTATTGTATATTTGTGCTCTACTTACTAGCAGAGTTCCTAGTCTAAACCTCACAAAACGCCTTCAAACAGTTGCTGGTACGATCAGTCTGGACAGGTGTTTATGGGACACAAATGATAGTATTACATGATGAAATAAATATACTGCATTAGGCTCTCGTAAACGGCAGCACAAATTCTGATGTTAAAATTGGTCTACAAAAAATTAATAGTTTAAGTTTATTTCCTGGCAAAAGATTGTTTTCTTTTATTGGCAACATGACTAGTAACACTATCCAGAGTAAAACCATCTGACCATGAGACATCGATAACGAAAACGAACACGATAATTGACTAGATAACAAAGACGTACTGACTGGGTTATTTGGAGCCTCAGGAGAGACACGAAACTTTTGATAGTTACTAAGAATTTCGCAAATTTCCGCAGGTCTCAGCCACCGATGTTGGGCTTCTGACAATATCTGATTAATATCTGCACAAAAACAGAATAAGTTTGTTGTGCTTCACAACTACCAAAGATAAATGTGTGTGTGTGTGTGTGTGTGTGCATTTCATAGACATTGACAAAAGCACACTTATATACACCTGTATGCATGAACGCATGTATATGGCTGTATGCTCCAAGAGAACTAAGAATAAAGTTTAATTATGAATAAATACATCCAGTCCGTGGATGAAAGAATGGACTCGAGAAAGAGCAGTCTTCTGACATTCTTGTTATATCTCATTCAACAGAGAATAACGAAACATGTATTGAAAAATAAAAATGAGTTCTACTTATGAAAACTCGCGTTGGTGATATTTCATAAAGTGTGAAAATCTTTATGTTCAGCCAACACTCCTAGTGGCGCAGCGGCGTGAATCACTCGCCCAATAGAGGGAGGTGTGGCTTCGATCCCAAGTTAAAGCAAAAAACCCCACCCCCATTGTAATTAAAAAAAAATTTTTATGTTCTGTGTTTTGCGGATGCTCAACCTGATAATCTTTAATAGCTTGGCATAAAGTTTCTTTAAAAAAAAGTTGCATAAGAATAAGTCAACCTTTCTATGCATTTTATAAACGAGGAAGAAATCGAGGGTTTGCAGATTTCAAGTTTCATCATTTACCATACTACCGCACTATATCCATATCAATTCTCTCCATTAACAAATGGAGCTCAAAACTGAAAGTATAGCTGCTCTTAAATTGAAGTAAAAAAAACTGAATTCACTTGATTCCACACAAAAAAAGTAAATCGCAGTAAAAGGCAGAATATAAGTCATACCAAATTGGAACCCTAGACCGTGCGATCCGCTTTCAGCCATGGATGACTGGATCACAGTACCACAGCTCTTCTCTTCCTCCTTTTTTTTTTTTAAATAAGTACCACAGCTCTTCAATCACCTCATGTAGATAGATGTATGTCTACGCGATGCATACAAAGAGAGAGAGGGAGAGAGAGAGAGAGAGAGAGAGATAAACCGTTAGTTCATTTATCTTTTTTATTTTATAAATGAAAAACGTGTTAATAATGAAATTTATCTTTAACGAAATTACTTTTTAAAAGAAAATTATTATTATTACAATAACTTTGTTTTTGAAATTGGCAAAAAATTATGTGAGACGGTCTAACGGGTCGTATTTGTGAGACGGATCTCTTATTTGGGTCATTCATTAAAAAGTATTATTTTTTATGCTAAGATTATTATTTTTTATTGTGAATATGAGTAGGGTTGATCCGTCTCATAGATTATGATCCGTGAGACGGTCTCACATGAGACCTACTCTTTGAAATTTATGATCGAACTCAGCACTGAGCAATTATAAAGTTTTTCTTTGAAAAAAATTATTTTGTAGGATGGTCTCTCGATTTTATATTTATGAGATGAACCAATGTAGTTCATATATAGATTGAAAAAATAATACTTTTGATATAAAATACAATATTTTTAAATAAATCGATCAGTTAAAATATATGTCTCACAAAATTAATCTCGTGAAATGATTTTATAAAAGTTTTTGTGAAGATCATATTATGTTTAGTTTTTAAACTGAATGAAAAATGTTCTATTCTAAATATTCAAAATAATCTCTTATAAAACTGATTAAATATTTTATAAATGATTTTGAAGGTTAAATATATAAAAATATTTTGGATTCAAATCTTTTTATAAAATAAAAAATTTATAAATACGCAAATTTTTAAAAAAATAGCACACAGAGTTTTGCTTCCTCCTCACCGCCGCGGACTATCCATCCATCTTGTCCATCAAAGTATGGGGACTATCAACAACCAATGAAAATATGACATATGGACAATAGTTGCTGCTTCCGACAGAATTTCTGTGAACCGGTGCACCATATATTTACCCTGTTTCGTGTCGGGGAATGGGCCAATTGAAGTCAAGTTTCCATTTCGTAAAATAGGTAGTAAATTCTTGCATTGCTCCAAAAAGTGAAATTGCTCTCCTTAGACGTCTCTCATTCTCAGCCCGACAGAAATGTAAAATAGGTAAATTCTTATTCATCCGTGTGTAGGTATTACTTTATTTACAAGAATAAGTAATATTTTTGATATGACTGACTTAAAAATTAGTCTAATAAAATTAACTCATGAGATCGTTTGATTCCTCGACCCGACCCGGACTACTAGCATAATACGAAGGGCAACACACATGTACACAAAAATTCCAATTGAATCCCACCTATACAATTGACCCAGCATAAACGGGCAAAACATCTCGGATGTCCAATAATTTTTTTTACTTAAAAGTCCAACCAACTGAATATAGTACGATCTAGATGTTTGGGCCTAGGCCTTTTTGTTAACTCATTGAAGCCCATCTCATCGCCACCTACCCCAAACTTGTGATTTTGTCCTACTTTCGATGTCTACACCTACCAAGTACCAACCCCACACACACACACACACCCACACACAAAGATTTGATTGGGAAGCCACTTTAAGCATATCATGGATGTTATAATACCCTAATAATTAATCTAACCGTGGATATTTATTAATACATGCTAGATTCGTTGATTTTTCAACGGACGTCTAGTTATTATTAAACATTTATTTTTAAAATAACGTGAAATTTCATTCAATATATTCTTTTATCTCATCGGTATTACGTAAATTTCAGCAACAAATCATTCAATTTATCTTTTTGTCTCATCGATATTACATAAGTGTCAGCAACGAATGCAGGATAAATCAACTATCCGAAGACAAAAACTTGTGTGAGACGATCTCACGATTCGTATTTGTGAGACATATATCTTATTTTGGTCATCCATGAAAAATATTACTTTTTATTGTGAATATGAGTATGGTTAACCCGTCTCACATATTAAGATCCGTGAGACGGTCTCACATGAGATCCACCCTTATCCGAATATGTATATGCATTGTAAATGGGGGTCGGTTACTATTTTAGTATAGTTATGTAATCTACATTACTCCGATGGTTTGTTATATAATTTCAACCAAATGCATATACAAACTAGATGAAGGACCACGTGTTTGTGAACAAAATAATTAAAAAAAGAAAGAAAAGAAACGCTAAAAAAGTAATATATAAGTGACCCACGCTTTTAATTCCTTCAGCTTCCCCTGACAGAAGAGAAGTGGAGAAGACGAAGGCTTGGTTGGTGGCAATGGAGTCAAAATTACTGGTGGCTAACACTTGTACGCTCTCTACTTTTGTAGTCTACAAGTCTCTCAATTCCTATTCGAATCCTCTCGCTGCACAGCTCCACCGCAGCTTCTTGGCAGCTCGGCCGAGTCAAATATCCAGCCTCCAACTCAGGATATGCGGCGAGCTGAGACGCTTTGGATCTGCTTCTTTGGTAAAGCGCCTTGGCTCAGTCGAGCTCTGCGGAAGCCGACCGCAGTTTGCTGCGAGTTATTCTGCTTCATTTACTCCTGCTGGAGGAGGATTTGACGGCGTCAATGGGAACTCAGGCGGCGACGGTGGTGGTGGTGGTGAAGGTAAAGGTGATGGCGCGGCCGAGGGTGGAGATTCTAAGCCGAGTGCCGTGCACGCGGGGGATGGGGATGCTTCTGCTTTGAGTTCTGATGTTATTATTATCGACGTTGGGGTAAGCATTAGATATGGTTATGTACTTGCTCTTTTGCTAAGGACGATTATTCAATTGATCTCCAGTTTTACTTTTTATATTTATTTATTTCATATGTGTTTTTTCAGCTAGTTAAAATTTCTTATACTGCAGGGGATGACATGTGGGGGATGCGCAGCGAGTGTGAAGAGAATTTTAGAAAGTCAAGTAAGCGCTTGATATCTGCAACTGATTTATTCTACTCAACAACATTTAGTCACTTGTGTTCTGTGTTCCTTCGATGAATATCTAGGCGAAGAAAAAAATGAAGTTATCAAGTTTGGCTCTTTCTATCTGAATTGCCTTTGCATAGTCCTGATCGCTAAAATAAATTCCGTTCTGAAGAATGGCCATCGTGATGAAAACTAATTTTTATAATTCGGACAAAGTAGTGAAACCAAAATTCTTTTTCATTTTTTAAAGTTTTACTGTTTTGGAAGCATGTGATTAATAAGGTGCATTTATAGTCAGAGTAGTGTTATCTTTTAGGCAGTTAGGTAAAATGTTTCTTAACATGTATATTGAAAGGGTTGATACACGGACATGCTTGTTTCTCTTTTCCGCCATTGAGTTTTACCATGAAATACATTATGAACAGGCACAGGTTTCTTCGGCCAGTGTAAATCTCACGACTGAGACAGCAATTGTATGGCCTGTGCCTGATGCCAAGATTGCACCCAATTGGCGACATGATTTGGGAGAGGCTCTAGCAAAGCATTTGACCAATTGTGGATTCAAATCTAATCTTCGAGGTTTGCAATTCTGTATCAAATATTGAATTTTTTTTCGTTTGTTTTGTTCGTTATGCGCTGCATAAGGTCATGTCATCACTCATCTTCACTTTGTTCGACCGCTGATTGAGTGACATCGTATCACACCCAATTGACTGACTGCTGATTGAATGACATCATATCACTGTGTTTGACCGCTGGTTGAGTGACATCACTTGCCTTCACTGTGTTTGACTGCTGATTGAGTGTCATCACTTACCTTCACTGCGTAAGGTTATGTAGTATAATTATATATCAAATAAATATATCTTAAGCATCTTGAGCATCTATGAATATGCTATATTTCTTATATCCTGTTTGAAATGGGAGACATTATTTTGTATCTAGTTCTAAACCCATTACCTATATATTCGAACTCTTATTTTATGTATAAGCAATATCTTTAAAGACATTTGTAAATTGTTTGAAAGTTGTTCTGACTGAGTTAGCAACTCACCTTTTGCTCTGAAATGTGGTGACATTTCAGGTGATCAGGTAGCAGGAGAAGCGTAAGATTCCGAGTCTTGGTCTAGGCGGTTAAGAATCGTTGACAGCTTGAGAAGAGAGTTAAAATATTTGGTTTCTTTTTAAAATGTAAAACTCCAGTAGATTTATTATTGGGTTCATTTTTTGCGATCGGATTTAGAACAACTCGGTTGAGTTCCAAAATCTGTATTCAGTTTCCTTTTGTATTTCTTCAGTTCCGATGGACATAACCTGATCATGCTTTGTTTCTCGTCTCTATGTTGTTTATTTCAATATTTTTGCATTTAGTGTTGTTCTTAGTTCCAATTTAATGATGAGTGGATTCATGATGCTTTGTTCTGGTTTTGTTGTGAAATCTATGTGCTTAAGTTTGATTGATTAAGACTAGCAGCTTGGTAGCCATTGCTGGTCATGGCTGGCTTACTGCCCCCACCATTCAGAAATATAATAAAATATTGATTATTTTAATTATCGAAATTTAATGTATCATATATCAAAATAATGTGTCTTTTAGTAGATAAAAAAAGATTATGATACTAATATTATCAAAATTCAGTGTTGCAGCCCCTTAGGAGTGTCCGAGTTGGTGAAGTAGGCGGGTGTTTGATTAATGGTCGTGGGTTGGATCATTATCACTTGCTTGGATTACCCTATCACATAGGGTTTACCTAGTGTGGTTTATCAAACTAACGTAATTTGCAGGCTACTGCATTAGTCCAAAGGTTTACTCAATGAGCACTGAAAGACAGTGGCTGCGAGTTCCATCGTCATAAAAAAAAATTAGTGTTGCATTCCATGAATAGATGTAGATCATCAGTAGATGTAGGTGTATTTTATAAAATGAAAAATGTACACCAGATAGAACAAAAAACTAGGCAAATGAACAGATTAATACACTAAGTATACGGACGAGTATTTTAGGATACATAATTAATCTTTTTTTTTTAATCTCTAAGGATCTCCCTGTTAACATACCGTGTGGGTATATTATGTTATAAAACATTGGTATTTTAAATATCAAAATATATTATACTATATTATTGTCAAAGTAATGTGTGTTTTAGCAAATAAAAAATTAAGATACTAATATATTAAAAATTTACTGTAAAGAAACAAAATGTGAGGCAGGAAAAGATCTCTAGGAGGTCTCCCTTGATATATTGCATTAGTAACTGAGTTCAGCAACAGTTGCAAGTGTCACTGGTATGAACAGTGACTAGCTGTGGCCATGGAAACCTGGGGTTTTTAAGTTTTTAGGATTAGTGTGTGTTTTTCTTTGGAAAGTAGGACTCCCCATGTTCCCCCACCCCCAAAAAAAAAAAAAAAAATACATGGGGAAGTCCTACTTTCCCAACAAAGAAACACACACACTAATCCAATATGGACCCCCCCCCCCCCCCCCCCCCAATCCCGTCTTCCAGATATTTTTATCAATTCAGCATAGTAAGTTTTAGAGTTCTAGTGCATTGGCTTTATTGGCTGTGAGAGAACTCATTGATTTTTCCAGAATTTGGAACATCCAGGATGATCAGTGTGTCCAAATCGTTGGTAGAAATATTGACTGAATAAATATTACAAAATTTTGACGATATCTATGCAAGTATAATAATGACTGAATAAATAATACATTTTTTGAATTTTATCATCCTAAAATAGCCATTGCATGCCTTCGTCAGTTATCTCTAATTTTTCAGGCACCATTTTAGCTAGGTGTACTATCGGGTGTTGAATTTAGATTTCAGTTGTATTTATGTATGTTATCGACTGGTCCAACAGTTTGAGGATGTTTTGGCATAGTCCCTTACTTTTCTTTTGTATTTTGGCAGTTATATATGTACAAATAGGGGTATGTCAAATACTCCGTCTCAACAATGTTGGTGTTTTTTATAATTAAAAGAAATAGCCATTGCATCATTCCTCAGAATGCATGACTGTACTGTAAAACATAATGACATGGAATTTGTATATATATTTTTGGTCCATGGATCCCGTCGATTTTTTGCCTTTTAATTTCAGTTCTCATCATGCTCTCTGTTTGCAGATTTGAGAGGGGCGAACTTCTATGCAACGTTTGAGAAGAAAATAAATGAAAAGCATGCACAGTTAAAGAAAAGTGGTAATTTTTTTTACCTCTTTATGCTTTTGGATGCCTACAATTAAGTATAATTTATTTTTAAAAAAACTAAGATATGTAGACTACATAGACACCCACATAAATGTTCAGAGTCAATTTTGTTATATATGCAAATCCATTAATAACCAGCGTTTGACAAATATTAGCCAATTGATTCTAGATCTCTAATTAGCGGATTCGCAATATTTTAGTTCTTACAGGTTCAGATACTTGAGAGTATATTACTTTTTAAATTTGAGGCCAAGACAAATTAATGCGCATAGTGATTGAAAACTTGCCCATTAACAGGTCGTGGGCTTGTTATTTCTTGGGCTCTGTGTGCTGTGTGCATCATTGGACATCTCTCTCATTTTTTTGGAGCTAAAGCTGCATGGCTTCATGCGTTGCACTCCACAGGATTCCATATGTCACTGTCTCTGTTTACATTGCTTGGTCCTGGCCGCCAGCTTATTATGGATGGTTTGAAAAGTCTTCTTAGAGGTGCCCCAAACATGAATACTCTAGTTGGTATTGGGGCTCTATCATCCTTTGCGGTCAGTTCACTGGCAGCCTTGATGCCAAAGCTGGTAATTTGTTAATTCAGCCACCTACATGGGTCATTAGTCAAAGTAAAAAATATTTATCGTAAGTAATGTGTTATTTCATGTTTAAGTTCAATTTCATATTGAACATGCTACTGAGCAGAGTTGAAATTAAGGGTAACCATTTGCTATTTGCATAATGTGCTGATTAACGAAGGGAAGAAGTCTCTAAGGTTGTGTTTGTTCGGAAGGATGTGATTTAGATGAAGTGATTTGATTATGAGCGGGACTTGGAAGTATGAATGTCAAATGATACTACTAGTGGGTGGATTTGAAATCCATTATTAATTAAAATTAAATTGTTAGGAGATGATGTTCAAATCCCTCAATTAAATTTAATCCCAAGAGTTGACATCCTTGATTTCAATTATACCAATCCAAGTTTACCCTATAATTAAATACTTTGTTCAAACAGATAAAAATAAATCATATCCTAATCCCATCAAAATATATTGGTGCATTCCCTTTCTAATATGCACATCGGAAATTGATGCCCCTGGATGAAATTATTACTTATGTCAATTTTTTAGCTCAAGAAATGGTAAATTTATTTCTGGCTTACTGTGTATTGAGAAAATGAAATGATTTCTGTTTGGTAAGCTTATACTTCAATTCAAACTGCACAATTTTGTGCAGCTGACACCTCATGCATAATGACTTTATGAATAATGATATATGCTGTCTAATTGTTTGGTTGCATGGCTTATCTCCTAAGTTATATTCTTAGTGGCTATATTACATTTTATTTTATGTCAAAATTTGCTTCTCTAGTTTTTTCTGTTGATGAAGGTAGTTGCACTAGCTTTCATGTCTGATCTGTTGTGCTATCTTTTCTTTTGTACCTTGACCGACGTGCTGTCAATGAAAGACAATGCACATTCTCGTTATAATTCATGCAGTATCTCCATGTTTGTTGGCAACTCCTCAATTTTGTTATGATATTACCTTTAAAACCCAGTCGTATGTGGCATATTTGCTTGGTTCTTAGCAGTTTTCTGCTGTATCCTTGATGAGATATTGTCAAATAATCTTTCTGTCTACGCAGGGATGGAAAACATTTTTTGAGGAACCGGTTATGTTGATTGCCTTTGTCTTACTTGGGAGAAATCTTGAACAGAGGGCCAAGATCAAAGCAACAAGTGACATGACTGGTCTTCTCAGTATCTTGCCATCTAAAGCTCGTCTTTTGATTAATGGAAATGGAGAAGATCTGGGTTCGACCGTTGAAGTACATACTAATGATCTCTCTGTTGGAGATCAAATCGTCATTCTTCCTGGTGTAAGCATCTTTGCATTTGCAATAATATAGAATCTTCCTCCTGATTCCATGGAATTCTAGATCTGTACCGTTTCATCAGTATTTGTTTCAGTAGAATATTATATTTTGATCCAATCACTTTCGTAAGGGCATGTGTTGTTAACTACATCCCTAAAGTTATTTAAGATTGCTGGCAGATACCTTGTATCAGATTCTTTTATATCTAAGCATTATTTTTTAGTTTTGAATTTAATTTTTTTCACTCATTATTATCACTTTTTAGGATCGTATTCCAGCTGATGGGGTCGTTAGATCGGGCAGAAGCAGTGTAGATGAGTCAAGTTTTACAGGGGAGCCTCTACCTGTCACTAAGTTACCTGGGGTAATCATTAATTTGCACCTTGTCATTTTATATTTATAAGAGTGAAGCTCAAGTGATCAATGCAATGCTCTATGGTTGTGCTTGGCTTTGGCATTAAAGAAAGGTCGGGTCAATGTCAAGACAGAAAGAAAATTCATTTTTCCTTGTTTTTCAACTAAAGTTTTTGATAAATAATAGATGCTAAGGAATGCTTATTTTAGTTCAGATAACAAATAGAAAATTCTCGACCAACTGTTGGATGTTTGAGCCCTATTTTTCTATGATGGTGTTGCAAATTTCCTTTGACAAGCAACATAAAGTCTAATTCACGTATTCAAACTCTCTTGTTCCAAGTAACAAACTTTCTGGCTTTGCGAACCAGCTTACATGCACCTTTTTTTGCTCATGGCCACTCTTGGCTAGGACCTTAAAATGTGTTTCTCCATTCTCAAATTATCTTGTAAAATTTTGGTTCCTTCATGAATCCAGCTACTTAGGCTTTTATATATATAGGCTGAAGTTGCAGCTGGGAGTATAAACCTAAATGGAAAGCTTACGGTAGAGGTGCAGAGACCAGGTGGTGAGACAACAATTGGGGACATTGTTCGGTTGGTGGAAGAAGCACAAACCAGAGAAGCTCCTGTTCAACGGTTGGCTGACAAGGTACATCTCCTATATTTTCACCTTTTCTCCTCTGAATAATGATAGATTGTGTTTTGTTTTGCTTTAGCTATGTTAACAATTTATAATATGCTCGTCATCATGTATGGTATCAGTACAATAAGTTCGTCCCCAGTCGTGTGATTTACTCTTTTGACCTAGGTTGCTGGACATTTTACATATGGAGTAATGGCACTTTCTGCTGCCACATTTATGTTCTGGAATCATTTTGGTTCACAAATCCTGCCAGCTGCTCTTCACCAAGGAAGTCCCATATCATTGGCATTACAACTTTCCTGCAGCGTCCTGGTACTCGTGCACTCTCATCCATTCATCTGAGGCCTTGCCCCATGAACTTAAAATGATTAAATTTGTGCTGTTTTTTCAAAGCTCCTGTAATAAAAGAAAATTACTAAATTGAGACCGAAACATATCTTAAATTTGGTATCATATATGGACAAGAGCTTCTCATTCCTCTTAATTTCTCCAATGAGTTTGGTCTGTACGCGGTTTATTATATGATAAATGTTTGCTTCTTTGATTTCTCTAATCTCCATACTAAACTCTCTGCATTAATCTTTCTGTGTCTATTGAGCACAGGTTGTTGCATGTCCATGTGCACTTGGGTTAGCAACACCTACAGCTGTGCTGGTAATTTTTAGCATACAAACTTTGGTTTGCCACCCCAAGTAATTTTTGTACACCAATGTACTACCAATTACTTAATTGTAGGTTGGAACTTCACTTGGTGCTACAAGAGGCTTGCTTTTGCGTGGTGGAAGCATCTTGGAAAAATTTTCAACAGTCAACACTATTGTATTTGACAAAACAGGGACACTGACTATAGGAAGACCTAGTGTGACCAAAGTAGTGTCACCATACCACCTAGGTGATACAGATTCCCAGTTGAGTATGGAACGCGTCCATTTAGCAACGTGTCACTGAAGAAGTTGTATTGTCAGTTTGTTGTTGGTTAATTGCACCACATGTCAATAAATCAATACTTGATTGGCCTAACGTCAATAATTCTGGGAACATAAATATTGGATAGATATTGGAAAAATGTAATGAAACATAAAACTCGTATAGTCAAAATTCTTCATATTATAACTTCTTTTGCTTGTGTGTCTTTTAAGATAGTCATTGCCATCTTAGCTTGCATCTTCATCACGATGCAATCCCAATTTAGTTGTATGCATCTATATGAACCTCATATTTCCACTATGCTCTGTTTTAACCTAAAATCTCCCTTATCCCAAAATCACTAGTCATGGTTAGTAACTCCATGAAAAATTAATTCTAGTGTTCCTTATTTTCTTTTTTATGCTACAATTTCTATCTTAAAGTGAAGAAGAATGTTATCCACACTCTTTATTCAGTATTTATCATCTTATTTATTGAGTTTTATTTTATGTCTACAAGACGATAATGAGCCAACACTCTTTGCAGGCTTGACCCAGCGGCTACTCATAAGTGGTCTGAAGCTGAAATTCTGAAGTTGGCTGCTGGAGTTGAATCCAACACTCTTCATCCAATTGGAAAAGCAATTGTCGAGGCTGCGAAGGTGTTGAAGTGTCCAATTATGAAGGTATATATTTTTCAATCCTTTGGAAATCTGAGAAATATTATTTGGAATCACAGTACTGTGTGAACTCATGCTTTGGTTACCAAGTTGTCGAAGATACTTTTCCCAAAAGTTTTAACTTATGGACGATGGTACATTAAATTGTTGTATATTTTAACATGCAATCTATGTGTAAACCAGATACGGGGAATATATGTCTTGAATTAACATCCAAAGCTTACACTAGCAAATTGATTTGGAATAGCCAATAAAGACACACCCAGGACAAACTTAACAATCCACAACAAAGGTTTTTAAATCTTTAACCACTGGATTTGATCGAATATTGAAATCGGTTTTCCCAAAAAGCTTGAACTCATGGATAGCATCATAATGAATAGTTTTAGACTTTTAATGCATGTCTTTCTTGTTATGTTGCTTGCACGGAATTATTTGAATGGTCATCTGCATACATTTTTTACGCAGCATTTGCATAAAATTGCTTTATGCTATAGTGAAAACTTTAACCCCTTTTTAGTTAGCTTAACTTCTACTTCTCAAAAGGATGTATGAGATTTCAATCCTGCTTCAGTTGCTTTGAAGTTGGATTTATGTAGAAAAAATGTCTTTTATGTTTTTATTTTTATATTGCCTTTTCTATTTAGAAATTGAGACTCCAAGAAATTTGCTTTCTTGTTCTTAACATTCCTATGAGTTTGTTATACAATTTGAGTCATAATAACCTGTTCTTCAGCTTGATACTTTGGTTTCAGATTCCTTTATGCTTAGGTTCCAATAGGTTCCTGTTTCCTGCGGTTGCAACTTAAGCTCTTAACAGAACTTCCGCTGTTGCTTTGTGAAAAGTATGACTAACCCGGGTTCCAAAATTTCGTCTGTTTTTCCATGATGTGGAATATCAATCTTCACAATGAAGCTTTTTATGATTCTCTTATTTCTGCTCATCAGTTTGGATTAAGGACTGTGCTTGTAGGTAGTAGAAGGCACATTTACTGAGGAACCTGGATCTGGTGCGGTGGCCATTATTGATGGAAAAAATGTAGCTGTCGGTACACTAGAGTGGGTTAAAAGGTAACAAAGTCATCTCTTGATTTCAGGTGGCTGCTATGTTTAACTTCAAAACTGTTGCTATTTGTTTGATGAAGAAGCCTTTTTAGTTAACATATGGTTTTGGCTATGTAGACTTTCATGCGACTGAATATTCCTCAAGCTAATATCTGCACAGTATTTTTAGTTGATCGTGCCAGTTTTCTTGATGTTAGATGTTTCACTCTTTGAAACTGGACTCTTGGGAATGCATTCTTTGTTTGAGAATCCTACAACAAAACTTATTATCTTCTATCGCTCGTTACCGAAGACTGGCATATATAAAAAGGAAAATAGAGTGGAAGACGTGACTGAAAAATGGAGCTCCACAAGGCTCGTTTAAAGATCAGTATAGAAACATTCCTTTTGATTTGATGTATACGGATCACCAACTCTTGTCCTACTGAGCTACTTTAGACATAATTAATCAAGCATACTCCCTTACAATATGATAAGAATTTGAGAATACTTCATGAATGCAAAAATATGTGATTCACCTTGAATAAATGACAAAACCTATCATACACATATTGTGATAGTATATTATGGACCAATCACAGTCTCAAATCTCCTCATGACACATTCCTTTTTGAGTTTTATGTATCTCAAAGTTGAATTTAAAATTTAAAAATCATGCAGGCATGGAATTGGTGATATCCCATTTGAAGAAGCCGAGGAGTTTAAAAATCAGTCGATTGTTTATGTGGGAGTAGATAGTGTTCTTGCTGGAATCATTTATGTTGAAGATCAGATCAGAGAAGATGCCCAACATGTTATCGAATCCTTGACTCATCAAGGAATCAACACTTATTTGCTTTCTGGGGACAAAAGGGGTGCTGCTGAGTATGTTGCTTCTGTTGTTGGTATTCCAAAGGAAAGGGTAAGATCATCTCATGTTTAACATCTAGAAATATTTTTCAGGAATCCTTGTTCAGAAAAGAAAAATACTTGTCTCTTCAATCTCTCTTTGGTTTGTTAAAGGGGTGTGTCAATAAAAAATCTGATATTACGATTCCCCTTGACTTGTAATTCTATCGGGTCACTTCCTTTCGCCTTCACATTTTTGCAACTAAAACCAATTTGGTTTTGGAATAAAACGGAATTGGATTGACATGCATCTTTATGTTCCTAGCAAGTATGAATGTAGTGTGATGACTTAATTAGACTTTATCAATTACACTTTTGTTTCTCGCTTCTCAGCAATCTCATTGAATCTCACTTATGGTCCCTAAATTAACTCTAGCAAATCAATGTATAGAAGAGTTATGTTATACCTTCCTTGGACATGAGAAACAATTTTTTCTCTCTACTGTTTCCCACTCTTTATTATATCCAAAGAAATATATGATATTTTGTTGATTGTGACTGAAATCAGTGTAATGGTTAATTTCAGGTCTTGTATGAATTGAAACCAGATGAAAAGAAGAATTTTATAAACAGACTTCAGGAGGAGCATAATATTGTAGCTATGGTTGGTGATGGAATCAACGATGCAGCTGCCTTGGCTTCATCACATGTAGGAGTTGCCATTGGTGGGGGTGTGGGAGCTGCTAGTGAGGTGTCTTCTATCGTGCTAATGCAGAACAGATTGTCCCAGGTATCGCATTGATTTTTGTTTTCATCTGTCGTAAAGTTTTTCTCCACTTCCATTTTTATTGGATTTATATGTAAATTAAAAAATTCGGAATCTAGATTATTACACGATGCATTCACATCAAATAATTCTCCCAACTCCCGGTGGTCAATTGAGGAAATGTTTCTATGCATAGTGATGGTTTGTGGGCTTAACTAGTATGTGTAAAAAGGAAGGCTATTAATGTCTGCCTGATGAGTGACTGACTACCTTTTATACACAGTTGCTCGATGCTCTGGAGCTGAGTAGACTTACCATGAGGACTGTGAAGCAAAATCTTTGGTGGGCCTTTGCATACAACATTGTAAGTTTTTCTCTACATCAAACCTTTGTCTTAATAAAGGATTCCGTTTATTTGTTTTTCGCTATTGAAAATATTTTGAGTAAAGTATAATATGCTGGGGCACAAGACAAGGATTAAATAAAACCACTGGTGGGAGGATTTGGCAGGTTAAACTCTGGTTCTCGATGTTACCAAGTAAACAGTTGTTTTTCAAGTTTATTAAACGATAATATGCAAATTATAAGCAGACAGCTTAGTCTTTTCACTCGGTCGTTTGTATGAGAACAGTAGTTATTTTTTACGTGTCAGTTGGCAGTTGCCTTTAGTATTCGACTCCTTCATTCTGATTGCTTCACCTCCATTCTTCACTCGTCTTTTACCAGATCGGAATTCCAGTAGCAGCTGGAACTTTGCTGCCTGTGACTGGAACCATGTTATCGCCTTCTATTGCTGGTGCACTCATGGGTTTCAGTTCTATTGGCGTAATGACAAACTCTTTACTTTTGAGACTAAGATTTGCATCAAAAGAAGCTGAAATTTCGAAAACATCATTGCACATCAAAGCTCCTTCAAACTCTGACAATAACACCAAGGATGAAAATGAGACTCTGCGAAATCAGTTCACAGCTACTAGATGAGCCACTCCTGCACTGCAAACGATGAGGTGATAACCCCTAACAAGCATATAGCTGTGTTACCACCGTTTCGTCTACATTTTCGTCAAGGTCAGGATGGGCAATCATTTCGTTTATTCGAGTGTCTTAAACCCGAGTCTCGAGTATTGCGGAGGTTCCCAAACAAGATAAAGATGCAGGAGCACATCAAGAACTGCTACAAACAATCTACTCAGCCAATGGATTCGGCGTTTTCATCTATTCATCTTCTTTTTCGCAATAGACCCCCCCCCCCCCCCCCCCACCCCCCCCCCCTCCCCCCCCCCCCTCTAGTTAGCACAACGAAGATAAGAATATATTATTCAGTATACTACTAAAACAAATATAGCCTTCTAATAATTCAGCAATGTATACACAGTGCCAAAAGATTAACTAAGATTCGAAAGTTACAATATGACCAAAATCCATCAACAATAAAATTGGTATTTTTCTATGAACAAACTTAAATGGTTTTATATGAAGATTGAAAAATCAAAAGAAAAATACGACTCCGACATCAAACGTACGAAGATGACAAATTACTGACAATATTCATGCATGCTCAAGCCGCTGGTAATCATTAAATAATATTAATGATTTGATTTAGTTCTCTATTAAGTTGCTATCTGTCCTAGTAATCGATTTTTGTTCAAGATATTTGTAATATATTATAATTTCACCTTCCGGAATAAATGTTTTAAATGTTCTTTAGTTGACAAACATTGAAAGTTTTAATTCGTTATCAAGTATTGTAGTGGAACCTAACTATCACAAGTTTTTTCTTGCTTTCTGTACGAATTTCAATATGTCCGAAAATATATTAATGAACTCGATTTTACGTATAAGTGTTGGTAGCAAAAAAAGAAACGATCTTGTATCTTGAATCGTATACGCTTCATTGATCGTGAATTCCTTTTGCATCTTCATAGATTACTACTGGGGCGATCTATTTCGCTCGCATTCTTTTTATGTTCTTTAATATAAATATAATTTATATTGAAAATTTTAAATAATATCTCACACGGTACCTTATACACCTCTAATTATGGTTTGATGAAACGTTGACATAAATGTAATATCTTGACAGTATATGTGATTGTTCAATTTTAATTTGAGTGTGTAAGGTTAATATATTTTTATGAACTAGAAAAATGCACGTGCGTTGCACGTGAGAACATAAACTGCTGAAGATATATGCGAAATTTTAATCATATTTAAATGAATTAAAACATGACTAATAGCATTTATCAATTGAAACAAATCAAGCAACAAAAAATAAAAAAACATGACCATAGACCTTATATAAATTGGAGAAGTTATCTTATCCACTTGACACACTTTTCAATATGCTTCTTGGTTTATTTTGACAACTCAACAACTCTTTGTGGTAGTTTGTTATAATATGCATATAACCATTTTGGTATACTCAACAAGTATCTGATCGTTTTTAACATCTATTATGTTATTTACAATCATCATCTGAGATCTGACATGCTCGTAGCTTGTTTCCTTATCTCGACATTTTTACGGTTTTCTACGTTGTTTTTATCTGATAATCTTATTTTTTCGACTATTTGTTTTGTTGTTAGATGATTTTTTAGTTTTTGACAATCATCAACTATAATTCATAAGAAAAAATGCTTTTAGTCGTGATAGATTTTCACTTGTGACCAAAAGTATGCATAACCCATATATTCTTCAACAACATAATCAATGAATAGTGTTGCACTTTCTTCAAACATTGTCATATTTGTGATATCATTTTTATATATTTAGTGTCAATATTGTCAACATATAGCTATAAGGTTAATAAATTTTTAACAACTATTTCAGTATTTCTCAATCATTGTGATAAAAAATACTTGAAAATCTCTTCGAATGACTATATCTTAGAATTGTGTCCTTGTTTCATTTGACGCAATTCAGGAAAGTCATCTCCTTTGTCATTTTTTTGAAAGCTTTAGAACAATAATTGTGCATCATGTCATGAAGATGATATAGTTTCAATCTAATTTGTTGTGTCTAGAACATAATATTATGTTATTCATTGAAACAAAACAAATTTTCTTCTATTGAGTTTACATTTTGTTTTATAATATTTTATATCTTATGGAACGACATACAAAACTAATAACTGTATTTTAAAAACCTTGAGAAAAGACACGAATAACGTAATTAAGATATGCATATGAGATATCATTCAAATAAATATCAAAGTATTTGTCTTATTCAATATCTCATCTAATAATACAACTGTTTATATTTCATAAGCATTTTATGATAGTCAAAATTAATTTTATGAAATATTGTAGAATTCTATTTGAATTTCAATATTTGGCTAAGTGAATTTATTTGGCGAGGAGTTTTCTATGCTAGCATCTTATATCTTATGAATTAATTAGTTAGACACTTTGACTAAAAAAATAGACAAAAACAACCTTTTAGCCACTTTGAAATATATCGAGATAATATTGGAGGAAGTAAAGTGAAATAGCTCGATGTCTCAATAAAATGCACAAAATTGATTTATTGTGTCCACGACGCTTTAGAATTATTCTCATACCATTATAAATAGAATGAGAATTATGCACATTTTATTTTTCATGTATTTTTTTTTCTGACTGAAGAATTTTTTTGTTTTAGAAAACTTATTTTATTTTTTAGAAATATTGACATTTTATATGGCATCCATATGTCGCAAACTATGAAGTAGAACCATAATCACTATATAACACTTAACGTACACATACAATTCTTCAATTTCTTCTTCATTGTGCTTCATTGAAATTTAAATCTGAATCATTATTGATCTTAACATTTTGCTTTAAATACGATTTAATATATATTATACGTTTCATGTTGCTTAGTTAGACCTAATTTCAAATATTTATAAAAAAAATGTGCTTGAATTATATCATACAGAAATTAGGACATATTAATATGCAACATTATTTTTTATTTAACATGTCTTTTTTCATCTATTATATTTGTCATAAATGTTTTGTTCAAAGTTTGACGCATTTAGTAGACTATATGTATAAAAAACCAATAAATTATATATTTCACAGAAGCCATCTATTATGCTCTTCGTAGAACAGAAGACCCAAAATACGTGGCTTTGATTGGTGTACTCTCATACTTATTTTCATATAAACAACAAGACACATCATATAATATCAAAAAAATCAATTACCGCCAACAATATTAACCAAAAAAATGAATAAAAAATCATAACACAAACAAACTCGATAAGAGAAAAATGATAACTCAAAGTTTAAAATAATTTATTTAGTTCAATAACACAGAAATGGAAGTATATACGAGCAACAAAAAGCACAAATCACTCTCAAATTAAATATTAACTCATATTATTCACAATTTTTATAAATTTTCCAATATTTTTTTCAAATAAAGAGAAGGCACCTTATTAACGTCATTATTTCATAGATATTCCACATCTTTTTTTAAAAAAAAACACAAAGAAAAAAATGGTGCATCGAAATCATCATGAAAAAATCCTTCAATAAAACCATTAAGAAAAACAGTCGTAAAAATATAATATAAAGTCACACAATTTTTCTTAAACCAAAGAAAAATATTAGACCGTTGACAAAATATATTTAGCAACAACAAAACATGCGTTAATTGGTGTTATAATTAAAATTTAGAATCATGTACAATCATTGAATTAGAACAAAATCGCATGCAAAAAATCTACTGGATATTATATCTTTTAACAATTTATCCATGTTTGTCGTCCACAAGAGGACGCCTAAACTTACCGAATTTTTTTAGTCCACCTATTATTTTCACAATAAATAATACTACGAAAATAATATAAACAAACACATAAAAACTCAAATTCAAATACTTTCTATCAAGCTAAATACAAAAAATTTGAATAGAGAATACAATAATGTCGTAAAAAATTATAAATATTGATTTATATACAGGATTCTGGAAAAACATTTGACTCAATAAATAAAAAAAATATTATCTCTTGATATTCTGATACATAAGATAAAAAAAAATATTTCGGAATTTTTAATATTTTCTAAGTCACTTCAAACTAAGTAATCTAAGCAAACAGAAAACATGCATTATGTGTTTAAAAATTAAAAAAATATATCCACAATAAAAGACTGAAAATAACCATTTTCGTGGGATATGTGGTTTTGTTTTCTGTTTTCTTTCGGTAAACAAACAAATCATATAAGCAATATAAATACAACATGATCAATACAAATGACATATAACAATAAAACATGTTTACGCTAAGGTAAAAAACTCGTCTCATTGCAAGAACACAAAATGATCAAATGGATCATATTATTTAATAATATTTATTTAGCAGCATTTATGAAAAAAAAAATTGACTAAATAGCTTAAAAACAGTATTTGAAATCACTTACATTAAATAATTTTTCTCATCACGTATCTCTATTGATACATAAAGAGTCTGAAAATATATTTATTCTAAATGGGAGAAAGAAGTTTTATATGACGTTAATATTTATTAATAATTTATTTTTATTCAATCCGACCCACCTTCTTTCATCTTCCCATTATTACCAATCATTAATATGGTAGAAATTTTCTATGAATTTGACGGCAATGTATAAATTTAAGTAACTAAAATTAAATTTAAAAGTAAATTAAAATAATAATTAGCTTGATTGAGTTAAGTACACTATTAATGATCCTATATTAAACAAACATAAAAAAAGATTTAAATAACATTATTAACATAACAAATTGAAAAACAAAAAATGGTAAAATAGTAAGCTCACAAAACTAATTCATATATTTAATAGATTAATAGATAATATATTATTTTCTAAATAGGAAAAAAAATGTTTCATATGACCTTAATATTTATTAATAATTTAATTTTATTCAATCACACTCATCTCCATTCGTCTTCTCATTATTACCTTAATGTTCGTAATATTAAAAATTTATTTAATTTATAACATTATGATAGTGATTTTCTATGAATTTAATGTCAATGTAAAATATTTTAAAGTAATTAATTTTAAATTTAAAAGTAAAATTAAAATTACAATAATAAATAGCTTGATTGAGTTAAGCACTCTATTAATAATCATATTAAAATATCATAAAAATAATTTAAAGAACATCATGAACAAGAAAAATTATAAACAAACAAATGATAAAATAGTAAGTTAAAAATAAAAGGCATATGTTTTATAATATTTATTTATTATTTATAATAGTAATATATGTTAGTAATTTTAGAAACATTTTTAAATGTATAACATTATGATAAGGATTTTTTATGAGTTTGACGGAAATGTATGAAATTAATTAAATTAAATTTGAAAGTAAAATCAAGTCATATTTTTATAATATTTATTTATAATAGTAATATATGTTAGTAATATTAGAAAAATTTTTGATGTGTAACATTACGATAAGGATTTTTCATGAGTTTGACGGAAATATATAAAATTAAATAATTAAATTAAATTTGAAAGTAAAATAAAAATAATAAATAATTAAATTAAATTTGAAAATAAAATAAAATTAATAATTATCTTGTTTGAGTTAAGTACATTATTAATGACTATATTAAACCAATATAGAAAATGACTTAAAGAACCTCATGAACATGATAAATTGTAAAACAAATAAAAAGGTAAAATAGCAAGCTCAAAATAATAATTATCTCGTTTGAGTTTAGTACATTATTAATGAATATATTAAACCAACATAGAAAATGACTTAAAAAACCTCATTAAAATGATAAATTGTAAAACAAATAAAAGGGTAAAATTGTAAGCTCACAATTTAAACTTATATATTTATAATAGTATTAGATTTTTTAAAATTTATAACATTATGATAAGGATTTTCCATGAGTTTGACGAAAATGTATAAAATTAAGCAATTAAATTAAATTTGAAATTAAAATCAAAATAATAATTAATTAAATTAAATTTGAAAGTAAAATCAAAATAATAATTATAAACCAACATAGAAAATGACTTAAAGAACATCATTAACATGATAAATTGTAAAACAAATAAAAGGGTAAAATAGCTCAAAATAATTAGCTTGTTTGAGTTAAGTACATTATTAATAACTTATTAAACCAACATGGATTAAGCAATTAAATTAAATTTGAAAGTAAAATCAAAATAATAATTATAAACCAACATAAAAAATGACTTTAAGAACATCATTAACATGATAAATTGTAAAACAAATAAAAGGGTAAAATAGTAAGCTCAAAATAATTATCTTGTTTGAGTTAAGTACATTATTAATGACTTATTAAACCAACATGAAAAATGACTTAAAAAACCTCATTAAAATGATTACAAACAAATAAAAGGGTAAAATAGCTCAAAATAATTAGCTTGTTTGAGTTAAGTACATTATTAATAACTTATTAAACCAACATGGATTAAGCAATTAAATTAAATTTGAAAGTAAAATCAAAATAATAATTATAAACCAACATAAAAAATGACTTTAAGAACATCATTAACATGATAAATTGTAAAACAAATAAAAGGGTAAAATAGTAAGCTCAAAATAATTATCTTGTTTGAGTTAAGTACATTATTAATGACTTATTAAACCAACATGAAAAATGACTTAAAAAACCTCATTAAAATGATAAATTGTAAAACAAATAAAAGGGTAAAATTGTAAGCTCACAATTCAAACTCATATATTTATAATAGTATATATAATAGTATATATTAGATTAGATTAGATTAGATAGATTAGATTAGATTAGATATTAGATATTAGATATCACGCGTCTAAATTAATTTAAAAGCGTTAGGGTAGTACTACCCTCAGACAACCTCTCTAATTAAATGGTGTAATAGGTCAATACTGAGAAAAAAAGTTGAGTTGATCTCTTGTGAGACAGTATTACAAATTTTTTATCTATAAGACGAATCAAACATACCGATATTCACAATAAAAAGTTTACTTTACAATTGAAATCTTAAAATTTAAAAACATTATCCAGGAAAAATGTCGAATGTAATTTTTTTATGAATGAATTATCAAATTTGGGATTGTGCTTTTTTTTCCTAGGAAAAAAACAAATCTTTAAGTCGGTGCAATACGAATATAAATATAATATAAAGCAATTCAAATATATACATACAAAACTCTTAAATACCAAACCATATTTGTTTTGATAATTACTACTGAATCAAAATAATACGTGGGCTCACGAGGATACTTTAAAAGTCTCATAAAACATATTTTCTTGATACGTTTCAGTGATCAATATCAGTTTAGAGAATTTAGTTTTGAAACAATTATATTTTAATTGTGTGATTTTCTTTTATTTAACATTAAAATTAATATTCAAAATATTACTACTATTTTAATTATTAATTATAAATATTTAATTATCTATCAAATTATTTTAAGAATATTTATAATTATTTTAAGAAAAAACAATAATATTATAATTATTACTAAAATTTATTTAACATTAATATTTAAAATATTATTGTTATTTTAATTATTAAGTAAATTCATATATAAAAATTTATTTCTAATAAATATGTCTAAATTAATTTTAATAAATGTAAATTATAATTATAAATACTTAATTATCTATCCAATTATTTTAAGAATATATATTTAATTAGCATTTTGGGCATTTTGGTCATTACAATAAAATTTACAAATTTAATCAATTATTTTAAAATCATACCAAACATCATTTTATTTATCTCACCATATTACTAATCCATATATCTCATTTTTTAATCACTCTAATTATTAATAAATTATTTATTCTATCACATATACCAAACAGAGCCAAATGATAAGAAGTGATTGTAACCATCCTTTCTTTTGTTAGTATTACACTTCATAAAAATAGCAATAGGAATTAATATTACGAGCAACCATTGAAGCTTATGCCTATAATTTTGCTTCCTCTTGCTTTTTGACCAATTATATTAAATTAGTAGAATATTGGCCAGATAGTCTTCCTTCACCAATTTTCAATTTTAAAAATATTTAAAATGACCAGATTAATTTAGCAATTTATTTTGAACAGGCAGATCAATCTAGCCGTTCAATTTTTTTTTAAAAAAAATAATAAAAAGAGTTGCGTTTCCTCGTCTCTTGGAGGGGCGAGTAAACAAAAGGGAGAGGAAGATGCACTTGCCCGCCCCTTTGGGCTTGGTCTATTTTTCACTTTAAAATATAACAATTTTTGTGTAAACTCTAAATTAATTAAATAAAAGAAAATCACACAATTAAATTATTATACATTTTTTATTCTTAGATTATATACTTTATATATTAGATAATGGGAAAAAAAAGTAGTTAATTTTAAAAAACCTGGAAGTAAAATACACCTAATAAATTTAAATTACACACAAATTCATGTGAGACGGTCTCACATGTCAATTTCTTGAAACTAATTTCCAAGCCGTCATGAAAAAAATATGACTTTTTATATCAAAAATATTATTTTTCATTACATATATAGTGGACCAGATAAACCTAGTTAACAGATATAGATCCATCAGACCGTCTCACAAATATGTACTCATTTAATGAATCACAATTAGTTAAAAGGAATCCCACCCGATGAAGGTGGATAGAAATGAGAGAGGCTGTTAAGATCTACCAATAGTAAATTACTCAACCATCTCTCCCACCTGTTAAGCAAACATACTAATTATTACTTATTCTTATTTATTTATTTATTTTAATCAAATCATGTTTTACATATATATAATACGTATCTTGTGAGACTGTTTCACGAATCTTTATCTGTGAGACGAGTCAATCCTACTGATATTCACGATAAAAAGTAACTTTTATCATAAAAAGTAATTATTTTTCATGAATGACCCAAATAAGACATCTGTCTCACAAAATATGACCGGTGAGACCGTCTCACATAAATTTTTGTTATATATATAATGGATGTTCAAATATATTGTATATTTTTTATATTTTTCCGTGTACTTGAAACAAAATAATTCATTTAATTGCCCAAACAAATTTAAAATAAGGTAAAGTGAATGCTTGGATTATTTGTTTTGTTGAAGTAATAAAAGAGTTGAATCTCAAACTCGATATCTCAACACAAACTCGAAATTTTCTCATGCTTTAATGGCGTGAGACCGTATCAGTGAGTGTGTGTGTGTGTGTATATAATATACAGAGTATGGTAGTGATTGTGTATGAAGCCATTCATCTTTGCATGTTTTACCAAGAAAACTAAATGGAATATAAAAAAGGGGGAAATGGCGTAAATAACAAATCTTTTTTGAAGCGAAAACTATATGAAATATTTTCGAAATTTCACTTTCCCAAACCACTTGTGCCATATTTGGTATTAGTACTATTGGTATTCTGAGACCATCTTAGATGCTAAAAACGTTAATCTTCTGTGGGTTCTCATTGCTTCGTCTTCTATTGATCGTTTCTTGATGTGGATTTTTTGATTCTTGCATTGTTGTTCTTGTTGTGGAATCTTGTGTTGTATTTTCTTTTTCTTTTTTTTTTTTCTTCTGTTTTTTTGTTTAGTAATTTGCTTTGATGTTTGAGAAGAAGAGGGGTGCAGAAAACATGAACGATGATGATGAATTCGAAAGGTTACTGGGAAAGATCCCCCATGCGACGTCATCATTGAATCTTCACCATCATCATCATAATGGCAGTGATCTTGATGCTGATGGTCATTGTCAAGGCAATGCCTATGGCATTTATGATGATGGACTTTTGAAGCATAAGTATACATGTATATCTTCTCCTGAGAGTGGGTTTTCTTTACAATCTGATGGCTCCTCTTCTAGTTTGTTTTCTTGTGGATATTCTCTTTCGGACGTTGGATCACCAACCCTACCCAGATTTGAAGAGATTAAAGCCCACTCTAATTCCGGGGATAGATTTTTGTTGGATTTTAACAAGGTTAATGGGGTTAGTGAGATAAATTTTGTTGATGGTTTGAGTTTATCGAGGAATTTCAGTAAAATGTACAATAGTGATGAGCTAGATGATGTTCTGGTATCACCAAATGGTTTTCGATCTCATAGGCAATGTAAAGACGAGGAAATTCGTATGAATTTCGAGAAATGTGGGGCACATGATAGTTATAGGAAAGGTTTTTCAGGTTGTGGGAATTTTAATCCCTCCATTCCTATGATGCCTAAAAATTTCGAGGGCTTGATGGGTTCTGTCTCTGTGGAAATGCAACATCAACAGAGAATCGCTAATTTATTGGGATCACAGTATTTGCCTAGTCGACCTGATGGTATGTTCGCTCGGTCTGAGTTCCCTATTACTGCTCAGAGTCCTCAAATTTATAGAAGCAATGTGTTGACAAGAAATCATTTTCCAATGGGATTTGCTGTGTCAAATGGCTCTTCAACTCTAAATAGGCTTTTGGTTGGTGATGCTCCATTATATGCTTTGCGAAATGATATAAATATGATTGAAACTAGAAATGATGTAGATTCACCGAATGAGGTTCAATTGACTCGAACAATCCCTCAGACTAATGTCGAAAATTTACTTCATTACCAACCAGTGGTGTCTGATGGAAAGAACAGAGTACCTTTGTGTGTTAGAGCGCCTCAAGGGAATGTTGAAGCCTTCACCAATGATGATAGTTTGATAATTCAAGGGGAAGGTGTTAATTATGGGATAAAAAGAGGATATGTACGTTCGAGGGAAAACATCCATAAAGATTTTATTCACGAGACGTGTGCTGAAAAGGGTCAAGGAAAGAGGTTAAATTTTGACGCTCATCTCCATATTGCATCAATCCAAGATACTCGATTAAATCTGAAAATGTATCACCCTTTCCAACTCCCACCGAAGTGTAACTCCCTTGCAGAAGCTCAAGGATATCACATAGCTAAGGATCAACATGGTTGTCGTTTCTTGCAAAGGATGTTTGATGAAGGAAACTCTCGATACGTGCAGACCATATTCAGTGAGATAATTGATCATACAGTGGAACTTATGATGAATCCATTTGGAAATTATCTCATGCAAAAATTGCTGGAAGTGTGCAATGAAGAACAGAGGATGCACGTATTGCTCAGGGCGACTGAGGAGCCAAGAGAGCTTGTTAGAATCTCTTTAAATACACATGGGTATGCTTGTCGTGTTTATTGTTCTAATTTATCATGAGACATGCATGTTAACCTTTAATTCATTTGGTAACAGTACCCGGGTTGTTCAGAAGTTGATAGAGACGCTCAAAACAAGGCAGCAAATTTTAAGAGTTATTTCAAATCTTGAACCAGGCTTTCTAACACTCATCAAAGACCTAAATGGAAATCACGTCGTACAACGGTGCTTGCAATGCTTTACCAACGAAGATAGTAAGGTAATCGTTGACTTCTAATTCCTTCTTGAGCCCCAAAAGTTTTTGTTAGCATTGCACACCTATTTACCTTTGATGGTATTTGTTTTGCCTCTTAATTGTCACTGTTCAAATTTCTGTCATAATTCAAATTGTTACATTGATAATAGTTTGTTTTCAATGGATAGGGAGGAATAAAATCTTGCACTGTGTTTGGTTTTTATTTTCGACCGATTTTGTATTATCTTTTCAAATGCAATAAGCCATTTGATTGACAAGCCAATCAAAAAGGCATGAACGTGAAAAATGAAGTTAGATGTCTTCTAGCTGCTGATGTTTCCATTTTAATGTTCAGAAGCTAATTAAAGGAACCGTTGTAAAATATTCACAGTCCCTTGGTCTATAATGTAATTTAGATTCAATTTGATGCATTTAAATTTTAAAAGAAAGTTCAATTATGCATGTTAAAAACTTTTATCTATCTATTACAAATTTTTGAATTATAAAAAGCCATTCTCAGTTGGAAATTCTTGTAGTACATGTTCTATGTGTTGTATAATGGAGCAGAGACTTCTCTTGTTTTGCTTTCAACTGTTCCCTTTTCTTGTAATTGCATTTCATTTTTATTGCTGCTGCAAAGTACTGCGTTGATATAGCAATGCATCAGCACGGGTGCTGTGTTCTGCAACGTTGCATCAAAATTTTTAATGGAGATTATCGAGAAAAGTTGGTTGCAGAGATTTCAAGAAATGGTCTTCTGCTTGCTCAAGATCCATTTGGGTAACCAAACTGATAGTGTCTATCATAGGAATCTATCTTTTGATATGTTTGAGCTGCTTATATTCCTCCTCGCTTACAAAAACATTGATCTTTTCTACTTAAATTTTAAACTTGTATTTTATCATCTTGTAATGATTTAATAGCACATCACAATTGACGACCAGAGTCATGTTTCGGTTTTTCTTTAATAATCTAAGCCCAGGAGCTTGTCGCTGCATTAAAAAGAGTAGCTGTGCCACGTCTCTATGTCTGTGGCCATGAACAGCTACATAGGAAAATTAGACCAATTATTGCTTTCCATCAAAGACAATAGGATTAGATATACATTCTCCACGAACAAGTTCCCTGATTCATGTTCAAAGAGAATGATTAAATTTGAAGTCCAAAACTTTATTTCCTCGGTAAATTGATAACTGAAACACCTGCATGCTAAGGGGATCACTCTCTTTTTCTTTCGTTTCCTTTCTTATTCCTAACTATTTTACGAAGTTGATTGTTTAGTCAGTTTTCTAATTCAGTTAAGCACAAAATACTTGAAATTTGTACCGAGCTTTTTTATCCACTTGCATGTTTCGTAATTCTTAGTGTTTACTTATATACATATTGATTACATTTCTGCTAAAAGTGAATATCATTTTTGCATGCAGAAATTATGTCGTTCAATTTATTTTGGAGCTTAAGATACCATCTGTTACATCCAAGCTGACCACTCAGTTTGAGGGCAGTTATTTACATCTCTTAGTAGCCATGTTGTTGAAAAGTGCCTTGAACTGTGTAATGATGAAACCCGATCAAGGATCATCCATGAATTGCTCTCCGTTAACTACTTTGAGCAATTGCTTCAGGACCCACACGCAAATTATGTTGTTCAGAAAGCTCTCCGCTTTTCCGAGGTATGCTGTTGACGCTCATTTTTTGTGATCTTGTATTATTATAACCTTTTGGTTTAGTAGCAATTTCTTTGTTCTAGAATTGGCATCAAACTCAAAGATGCTGTTTTGTTCTTCTCTCTTTTCTTTAAATTCCTTGATATATTTTCCGTTTTAATATCTTTAATATTTTGTCTTTCTAGACATGAGAAAATAATTATATGATCTCTTGTAGATTTGGAATATGAGATGAGACTCATAATATCTTTAATATATGGAATCTCAATATCTTTAAGATAGGAGATCTTTATTTTTTAAGGTTTTTTTTTCCTAATAAAACTCTTGGGTGTGTTTTTCTAATAGCGCACGGGACGTGCAAAGAGAATTAAGAGAGAGACGAAAAAGTTCGAAGAGTTTTCGAGAAAGAAGCCATCTCGTACTACTGTTTTGAGTGTTGCCGAGAAGTGCTTACATCCGATGACGACAACACCTAATCATTGTGTTGATTTTTGAAAACTTTTTACTTCTCGGTTGATGCATCCCTTGTATACTGGTGATACGGTTTGTTAGAGGTTTAGGATGCAATTTGTTACTCGCCTTTATAAGGGAGTTGTTTTATTCTTTCACTAGTATTGGTTTTTTGTAAACTTACAAGTTTTTCTAGTGAATTATTTTACCCTGAGGCACCGCACAAGTATTGTATACTTGTGCATAATTTATATCTTGTCCCTCGTATTATTATCATTATTCCAGCTACGTGTAGGTGTGTTAAATTATAATTTCCGCTGCATGTTGTCGTGGGTGCTACAACACCTACGTACAACACCTATATTCTGAAACACACAACACTCACCCTCAACTCACACATACACTGTGGAAACAGAACTTTCAATTGGTATCAGAGCCACCACTTGACACTACTAAGTGAGATCCTGTTTTGTTTTGTTTTCAGAGTGAAAAAAGGAATTATGGAAGGATCAACAAATACAGTTTTTAGGCCTCCCGTGTTGGATGGATCAAACTATGCATTGTGGAAAGTAAAGATGAGGGTTTTTATTAAATCCATTGATGAAAGAGCTTGGCAACGTGTACTTGATGGTTGGAATCCACCAAAACTTGAAGATGCTGACGGAGACACACGGCTCAAACCTGAAAGTACATGGACTGTCGATGAAGTGCAAACTTCAAACTTTAATTCCAAGGCTCTCAATGCTATATTTTCATCTGTTGACACAAGGATGTTTAATTTAATCACCAATTGTGTATGCGCCAAAGATGCTTGGGAGATACTCCAGAAGCACTGTGAAGGATCCGCAAGTGTGCGTAAAACTAGGCTAAGGATGGTGACATCAAAGTTCGAAAGCTTGAGAATGGAGGACAAGGAGTCTATTCTTGAGTATGACTGCCGGTTGAGACAACTCGCAAATGAATCACATGGTCTAGGAGATCCCATACCAAATGAAAGATTGGTGAACAAGGTTCTAAGATCTCTTCCTGAGAGATTCAATGTCAAAGTTTGCGCTATTGAAGAATCTAAAGATACTTCAACGATCAACCTGGATGAACTAATGAGTTCCCTCAGAACTTTTGAGATGAATCTTGATTTACAAAGAAAGGATAAAGGGAAGACAATAGCCTTTGAAGCCTCAAACGAATCTTATGATGAAATCCTTCAAATATCTAAAGAGGTGGATAAGTCTGATTTAGGTGAAGAATCGATCTCTCTATTTACTAAGAAATTTGGTGATTACTTGAAGACTATGAGAGAAAAGAAGAAAACTGGACAAAAATCTGAGTTGCCCAATAACACCACTTTTGCAAAAGCTCAAAAGTTTACTCCTATAAAAGGACAATTTCGACCAAAAAACAAATTGCAAATCCAATCAAATGTCAGAAATCTGGATTCAGTGCAATGTAGAGAGTGTTCGGGATATGGACATTATGCCAATGAGTGTGCCAATCGACTTCGAAAAAACAAAGGTATGACTGTCACTTTGAGTGATGAAGAATCTGATGACGACCAAGAATCAAATAAATCTGAAAAACACATATCGTTGTCTGCTGTGATCAAGGAGAAACGCTTAATGCAAATCAATCCTCTGGGTGTTGCCACAGGTGTTGCAATACTTGGTCGCAACATCTCTTCAGATTCTTTATGTTTTAATTCTACAACACTTGGTGAATCAAGTCAGTCTGAAACCCAAGAAGTAGATGATGATGAAATTACCCTGGAAAGTGTGCAGACAATGTATGAGGAATTGTATGAAGACTGGATCAAAAGAAACAAAGTGAATACAATTCTCTCCAAAGAGAACACTGAGTTGAAGTCTCAAGTATCACGACTTGAAGAAATCTTGAGCAAGAAAGATCTGGAGTTATGCAAAGTCAAGGAGGAGCTTGAAAAAGCAACTCAAATTCTTGCTAAGCTTAATTCAAGTACATCTAAACTTGATTCACTTCTGATGAATGGAAAGAATGACAAAACTGGACTTGGTTATTCAAATAACCTGTTTGAAATTGGAGAATCATCCAGTACTGAAAGAAAGCCAACTGTCTTTGTCAAGGAAAAGGCTGAAACTCCGAATGTTCCACACATTGGTATAGGTGCTCCATCAAAGAGGCAATTATCTACCAAGAATTCCAAGTCTAGGAAACGTCACTTCATCTGTCACTACTGTTTTAAACCTGGTCACATCAAACCCTACTGTTTTAAACTTAGAGATGACTACAAAAGATGAGAATATAAACAGGTGTTGCCACAGGTGTTGTACAACACTCGGCACAACACTGCCAACAGGAAACCATCGGTAAAAAAGGTTTGGGTACCCAAGGCGAGTATTGAATGTTCTGTTATCTATACTTCGTTAAAGACTAACATTGCAGGAATATGGTACTTTGACAGTGGCTGCTCACGCCACATGACAGGTTCTAAGGACCATTTGATAGACTATGTTGAACTTCGGAATGGTCATGTGACATATGGAGGAGGTGCAAAAGGAAGAATTGCTGGCAAAAGAACCTTAATTGTTGATGGACTGCCTAATCTACACAATGTGCTTTATGTCGAAGGGCTTAACTCAAACTTAATAAACATAAGTCAACTTTGTGATGACCGTTTGCATGTTAAATTTGATAAAGACAATTGTGAAGTGTTTGATAATGCTAATACTCATATTTTGACAGGTACAAGGTCTGCTGATAATTGCTATCAACTTGGAGAAGACTTGGTATGCAATCATTCAAAGGTGAGTGAATTAAACTTGTGGCATCAAAAATTGGGACATGCAAACTTCAAGACATTAAAGAATCTCGGTAAGTACGATGCTGTGAGAGGTATGCCTAATCTATCCTCTGGAATTCCGTATGTTTGTGGTGCATGTCAAAAAGGTAAGCAAACACGTGTTCCCCATCAAGTGTTGCAACACTTTGGGACAACACGGTGTCTTGAACTCTTGCACATGGATCTTATGGGTCCAATGGAAGTGGAAAGCCTTGGAGGTAAGAAGTATTCATGTGTTTGTGTGGATGATTTCTCTCGCTTTACATGGGTAAGATTTCTTAGAGAAAAATCCGATACATTTGATGTTTTTAAGAAATTACATGCTAAGATTACTAATCTACATAATCTGAGGGTTGGTAAGATAAGGACCGATCATGGTAAAAAATTTGAAAACTCACACTTTATATCATTCTGTGAAAAGAGAGGGATAACTCATGAATTTTCGGCCCCTAAGACTCCTCAACAAAATGGAATAGCCGAAAGGAAGAATAGGACACTGCAAGAAATGGCTAGGGTCATGTTAAGTTCAAAGAAGATTTCAAAGAGATTTTGGGCCGAGGCCTTAAACACAGCATGTCATATTTCAAATCGTGTGTACTTAAGGAGTGGTTCTACTATGACATCCTATGAAATCATCATGGGAAAGAGGCCGAATCTTAAGTATTTTCATGTTTTTGGGTGTGTATGTTATGTGTTGAATGACCGAGACCATCTTGCAAAGTTTGACTCTAAAAGTGACAAATGTTTATTCCTTGGTTATTCATCTAATAGTCGTGCATATCGCGTGTATAATCTAAGAACAAGAACGACTATGGAGTCTATTAATGTTGTTTTTGATGATCTTGCAGATCTAACGGGAAAAACAATCAAGGATGTTATTGATGGGCTGCTGAACGAAAGTGAGACACTGCCTAACACAGATGTTGCGCCCGGTGTTGTAACACCGGAGACAACACCTGCACTGGCAGAATCAAATGATGAACTAGGAAAGTATACTGAGAATGATGACGGTGTAACCAATGAAGAGATTGATATTCCCAGCAAGATTAAGAAAAATCATCCATCATCTCAGATGATTGGAGAAACATTTGGAGGAATGCAAACGAGAAGAAAGGAGAAGGTAGACTATCGGAAAATGATGGGACTAGTATGCATGACTTCCGTATACTCTCAAGTAAGTCACTCTTGTTTTGTTTCCCTAATTGAACCCAAAAATGTTAATGAAGCTTTAAAAGATGAATTCTGGGTCAATGCTATGCATGAGGAACTTGAACAATTTGTTAGGAATGATGTGTGGGATCTGGTACCTAGACCCGATAATGTGAATGTTATTGGAACCAAATGGATTTTTAAAAACAAAACTGATGAATCTGGAATTGTTGTGAGAAACAAAGCTAGGCTAGTGGCTCAAGGGTATACTCAAATTGAATGGATTGATTTTGATGAGACATTTGCCCCTGTTGCTCGAATTGAATCAGTCCGACTGTTACTTGTTATTGCTTGTCACATGGACATAAAATTATATCAAATGGATGTGAAAAGTGCATTTTTGAATGACATTTTGAAAGAAGAAGCGTATGTAAGCCAACCTAAAGGATTTGAAGATCCACACCACCCGAACCATGTCTACAAGTTGAAGAAGGCACTGTATGGGCTTAAACAGGCTCCACGGGCATGGTATGGTAAGCTTACGGAATATCTGCTTGACTTGGGCTTCAAACGAGGTGAGGTTGACAAAACCCTTTTTATTAAAAAGTCAAAGCATGATATACTTGTGTATCAAATTTATGTGGATGACATAATTTTTGGTGCTTCTTCTCAAAAGCATATTACTGATTTTGTTAATTGTATGTCTACCACATTTGAAATGAGCATGGTAGGGGAATTGAGTTTCTTTCTTGGCCTACAAATTAAATAAATGCATGATGGTATCTTTCTATGTCAATCTAAGTATGCCAAGAATGTGGTAAAGAAATTTGCTGCCGAAAACACTAAACACTTGAAAACTCCATTGGGGTCGACTGAAAAATTGTCCAAAGACGATATTGCCACCGGTGTTGACAACACCCAGTGTGGGGCCCTTAGCTCCTAATCTTTATTACAATGCAATTTGATTAGGGTTAATTAATCACAGCGGAAAACGAGTTTAAAATTTTCTTTACAATGAGCCCAAGTCATTTTATTTTAATACTAAAAATAGTATCTTATCTCACGTCATAATCATGCCCACACGTAATCAAAACCAATCACATACAAACAACTCATATCCTCGGGACATGCCCCGGTATATAGATGCATATACATATATACTGGGAACAAGACATAAACATAAAACCTCAGCCCAAGCTGTGGATCCCTCCAGAAGTACCCTCTCCGGTCTCCTGATATCCTGGAGTACCTGCCATTGTCCACACACAAAGATAACAACAGCCCCCCTTGGGGGTGAGCAAAGCTCCGTATGGAACAACCAATCATATATACCACAGATATCTAAACAATGATATATGGTATGCAATGCATGTATGTCGTGGAGGTATCAGGTCAAATGCCCATCCACTGAGCACATGTCAGAATCAATCGAATCGCTATCAAATCAAATCAATGCTCGAGCTGGCACACCGGCCGATATGGGAATACACGTATGATAGCGTCGACGAAGCGCCATCAATCCCACATCTCATATCCAATCATATGGGGCCACAATTGTCTATGCTTTACGGGTCATATAATACCGGCATAGCGATTGTGCTCACAAACCCCGGAATCCAATCCAATCATATCAGGGTATCCAAGGATCATAGCTCAACGTGCATGTCATGTATCGATGTATGCATAAAATGATGTGTGTTAACAAAACATTTATTTTATACATCGATAACTCAATCACAATGTCATGTATGCCACATAAATCAACAAATATGGCATATAGACACATATCTCATTCCAATCAATCAAATCAATTCAACATATATCATATAATACAGATACCTGTCGTATGTTACCCGGTCGCAACATACCTCAATTCTTCGTTTCCAGTTGATGTAGCCTGAAGATATTGATACTACACTTTATCTACATCAATAACATACTCATTCCAATCAATAACATACTCTAAAATTATTAATATGAGTTTCAAATATCATTTGAAACTTCAATAATTCATATCAAATCATAATCATATCCTAATTCCATTCCGACTTCGAATACGAGTTTCTTGTCGGTTATTCTACTACATATCAGAAATTCAACTTCAAATACATGCTATTCCAGCACTTTGATATTTAAAGCTGCTGAAATCAGAAGAAAATTACCTCAGTCAGAAGCCCTCGACGCGACGATCACAAATATATAATTTGTTTCGCGTTTAGACAGCGTTTCAAAGCCGATTCAGAAGGAAGAATTTCGAAATCTCTCGGTTATTCTCGAAGCCACGGTGAAGAAATGAAGAAAGAATAAAGCAGAAGCCTCGTTCTTATCACCACCGTTCTCGCGCTCGGGCGGTAGAATTCTCGCGCCCGAGCGCGAGACATTCTGTCCCCGAGAAATCTTTATGCCGCGCTCGGGCGGTAGAAAGTTACAGCTCGAGCGCGGGGTGTTCTGCCCGAACACTCAGAATTTCAACCCTGGCGCTCGGGCGGTAATTTCCTACCGCTCGGGCGCCACATGTTCTGTACAAAATATCAATTTTGTACTAAATTGGCGTCCGGCCTCACCACTCGAGCTCTTACAACGTCAATTCATATTCAATATTCATTTCTCAAATCATTGTCACAATTTACATCAAATACATAATCACATGACAATTTCATTAATTATCGATAATCACGTAAGATTTACGATAACACGGTACACGGTCCTTACATTTCTCCCCCTCTTAAAAGATTTCGTCCTCGAAATCTCAAACATATCTATATACATAACATTGGCAAACATACATATGTCACCAGTTATAGTACATATCAAAACTAAAATCAGTAAAAGGATCAGAATACATCGAATACAATGGAACAGATGGATGAGCATCAAATAAATGCGGATATGATTCTCGCATCTTGCTTTCCAACTCCCACGTTGATTCTTCAACACCATGTCTTGTTCATTGCACTCGAACTAGAGGAATCGATTTATTTCTTAATATCTTCTCCTTTCGATCCATAATGCGAACAGGTTGTTCAACATAGGAAAGAGAAGGATCCAATTCCACTTCATCAGGTGCAAGTACATGTGATGGATCGGGTTCATATTTCCTCAACATCGAAACATGAAACACATCGTGAATAGCAGATAGAGTTGGTGGCAATGCCAATCGATACGCAAGATCACCAACTCGATCCAGAATCTCGTATGGACCAACATATCGAGGAGATAATTTCCCTCGCATGCCGAATCGAACAGTGCCTCTAAAGGGAGATATTTTCAAAAACACTCTATCACCTTTCTGGAATTTCAAGGGTCGTCTTCGTTTATTCGCATAACTCGTTTGACGATCCTGAGCAGCTTTCATCCGCTGCCGAATCAACTGAACCTTATCGTTCATTTCCTGTATCATTTCAGGTCCAGTCAATTGTCTCTCACCAATTTCATCCCAGAATAACGGTGATCTACATCGTCTCCCATATAGAGCTTCAAACGGTGCCATACCGATACTCGTCTGAAAGCTATTATTATAAGAAAATTCAACCAATGGTAAGGCATCTTGCCATCCCATTCTGAAATCCATCACAATCGCACACAACATATCTTCCAACGTTTGAATCGTACGCTCAGTTTGGCCATCAGTTTGAGGATGATAAGCAGTACTCATAGCCAAACGCGTACCCATCGCTTCCTGAAAACTACCCCAGAATTTAGAAGCAAACCTGGGATCACGGTCAGATACAATTGAGACTGGCACACCATGCAATCTCACAACATTCTCAATGTATAAACGGGCCATTCTCTTATAGGGATAAGTCTGTTCATACGGAATAAAATGCGCAGATTTCGAAAGCCGATAAATAATAACCCAAATAGCATCACAGCCTTTGGGCGAACGAGGTAAATGAGTCAAAAATCCATAGCAATATGATCCCAATTCCATTTCGGGATTTCAAGACTATGGAGCAATCCCCCCGGTTTCATTCTCTCGGCTTTCACTTGCTGGCAGATAAGACATTTCGAAATAAACTCAGCAATGTCCTTCTTCATACGTTTCCACCAGAATTGAGGTCTCAATGTCAAATACATCTTTCGACCTCCAGGGTGAATACTGTATTTGCTACAATATGCTTCTCGAAGAAGGGCAGATCTCAAATCAGAATCATCAGGAACTACCAGCCGACCATTAAGTCGTAAAGAACCATCAGAAGAAATCTGAAATCCAGGCTGATGTCCAGTAGATACCAGTTCTTTCGACTTTTGGATCTGAGCATCGCTTCGTTAGGCCTTTCGTATTTTCGATATCAAACTCGGCTCAATTTGCAATGCTGAGACAGTGACAGAATTCCAATTCGAGTGAAAAGTCCAACCAGAAGTACAAATATCCTCATGTACCTTGGCGACACAAACAGAAGCTAGAACAGAGTAATGAACTTTACGGCTCAGGGCATCCGCAGTAACATTCACCGATCCAGGGTGATATTGAATCTCACAATCAAAATCCTTCAAGAGATCCATCCACCTGCGTTGCCTCATATTCAAATCAGATTGAGAAAAGAGATATTTCAGACTCTTATGGTCTGAATAAATAACAAACTTTTCTCCGTACAAGTAATGTCGCCAAATCTTCAAAGCAAACACAATGGCAACCAATTCGAGATCATGAACAGGATAACGTGTTTCATGAGATTTCAATTGACGAGACGCATAAGCAACCACTTTGCCATGTTGCATCAGAACACATCCCAAACCTTTACCAGACGTATCTGTACACACCACAAATCCTCCGGTACCTGAGGGAATAGTAAGCACAGGTGCTGTGGTCAATCTCGTCTTCAATTCAAGAAAACTAGCTTCACATTCATCTGACCAAATGAATCGCTGATTCTTCTGTGTCAGTTGAGTGATAGGTTTAGCTATTTTCGAAAATCCTTCAATAAAACGACGATAATATCCAGCTAAACCCATGAAGCTACGGATCTCAGGAACATTCGTAGGTCTCGGCCAATTCAATACAGCTTCGACCTTCGAAGGATCAATAGATATGCCATGTCTCGAAATGACGTGGCCCAGAAATACCACTTTGTCCATCCAGAATTCACATTTGGACAATTTGGCATACAAATGACTAGTACGAAGAGTCTGAAGTACCAGTCTCAGATGTTCAGCATGCTCCTTCTTCGATTTCGAGTACACAAGAATATCATCAATAAAAACAATAACGAATCGGTCTAGATAATCTCGAAAGACCCTATTCATTAAGTCCATAAAAATAGCAGGAGCATTCGTAAGACCAAAAGGCATAACCAGAAATTCATAGTGGTCATACCTCGTACGAAAATCAGTCTTGGGTATATCTTCGTCTCGAACACGTACTTGATGATACCCAGAACGAAGATCAATCTTCGAGTATACAGAAGTACCCTGAAGATGATCAAACAAGTCATCAATACGAGGAAGTGGGTACTTATTTTTCACAATAGCCCGATTCAGCTGCCTATAATCGATACACATTCGCATAGTACCATCTTTCTTTCGAACAAATAAAACTGGAGCTCCCCAAGGCGATACACTCGGTCGAATATATCCCTTATCGAGAAGATCCTGTAATTTTTCTTTCAATTCTTTCAATTCCAGAGGTGCCATGCGATAATGAGCTTTAGAAATAGGCGCAGTTCCCGGCACAAGATCAATACTAAACTCAACTTCTCGATGAGGAGGAAAATCAGGAATCTCATCGGGAAATACATCCGGGAATTCTCTCGCAACTGGAATCTCAGATAAAGAAGACTCCTTCTTCGAAATATCAATAGCGTAGATAAGATAACCCTCATCTCCGCTAGTCAACAATCGAGACATTTCCAAGGAAGATACCAATGGAATTTTGGCTAGGGAACCCTTGCCATAAAAATTCCACTTGGGTCCATTAATCGGTCGAAATCGAACCACTCCATGACAACAATCAACAGTAGCTCGATTTGTCGTCAAGATATCCATGCCAACAATACAATCAAAGTCGTGCATAGGGAGGACAATCAAATTCAGAAATACCACATTATCCTCGTATATCAATACACAATTATGCACAACTCTCTCAGACAAAATAATCTTCCCTGCTGGCGTGGCTATCGACAAAGTATCATACAACGGGGTACACTCAATATCGTGAGATGCAACAAATGCATGAGATATGAATGAATGAGATGCTCCTGTATCAAATAAAACACGTGCAGGATAATCGCAAAGCGTGCAAATACCTGCAATCACACCACCAGGAGCTTCTCTCGCCTGATCCTCAGTCATGGCATACACTCTCACTTGAAGCGGAACTTGGGCACTCTGACCACCCGGTCCTCGATATCGTGGGACATTCGACTGCTGAAAAGATGGAACAGGAACAACAGGTCTCGTCATACCAGGGCCACCTCTAAATACTGGCTGGGGTTGAGCAGAAGTCGTACCCCTGTTCGGACATACTCGAGAGAAATGGCCTTCCTGCCCACATTGATAACAAGTACCAAACATACCTCGACACTGCTCGATAGTATGTTTGCCTCCACAATGGCTACAGTAGAGAGCAATCACAGGACTCTCTCGCTGTGATCCACTCGAACTCGAAGAAGACGAAGAAGGAGAGCCAGTCTTCTTGAACTTCTTACCCCTCGGTCGCAAAGTAGGCTGCTGAGCTGACACCGGTGGTGGAGGACTATACTGTGGACCTCCCCGCCTAAGTCCAGCCTCGGCTGCCTTAGCTCGTTCAACTGCCTCTGCGTAGCTGGTAGGCAATCCAGAAACAACATAGGTATACAAAGTAGGATGTAAACCATTTACAAACCTGTTATATTTTGCCCTCGCATTCCCAGCTACGTGAGGTGCATACTTCAGTAAAGTAGAAAATTTCGAAGCATACTCTGCAACAGTCATCGTTCCCTGCTGCAGATTATTGAATTCATTCTCCTGAGCAGTATAATAAGAAGGAGGAGAATACTGCTCCAAAAACTGGGCCTTGAAGACATCCTATGTGACTTCAGTCCCGGCCTCTTTCAATCCAATCTCAGCGGCTTCCCACCAAGATTTAGCTCGGTCTTTCAGCTGATACAAAGCAAGTTTCAGTCTCCGAGCCTTGGAATACTCAACAATATTAAACAAGTGCTCGATATCCTTTAACCAAGCCTCAGCTCTTTCAGCATTCTCAGTACCAAAGAACTTCGGTGGTTTCAGATCCTGAAATCGAGCCATCACAACATCCATGGACAACCCTTCAAATTGCCCAACAATCCTCTCAGTACTGCTACTCGCAGTTTCATTTGTGTGATCCATCTACAAATCAAAAGATGAATATCACAATTTCATATCAATTTCACATCATCATCGTCTCATATCATCAATCTCATCAGATACTTACTCAAATCAAATCACATAAGAGCAAGTAATACAAATAAGTCCAACGCATACGCACAATTCATTTGTGCCTATTCAAGTGTACACAAGACTCAATAGAGCATTCCCAGCTATGCTCTGATACCATCCTGTGTGGGGCCCTTAGCTCCTAATCGTTATTACAATGCAATTTGATTAGGGTTAATTAATCACAGTGGAAAACGAGTTTAAAATTTTCTTTACAATGAGCCCAAGTCATTTTATTTTAATACTAAAAATAGTATCTTATCTCACGTCATAATCATGCCCACACGTAATCAAAACCAATCACATACAAACAACTCATATCCTCGGGACATGCCCCGGTATATAGATACATATACATAAATACTAGGAACAAGACATAAACATAAAACCTCAGCTCAAGCTGTGGCTCCCTCCAGAAGTACCCTCTCTGGTCTCCTGATATCCTGGAGTACCTGCCATTGTCCACACACAAAGACAACAACAGCCCCCCTTGGGGGTGAGCAAAGCTCCGTATGAAACAACCAATCATATATACCACATATATTTAAACAATGATATATGGTATGCAATGCATGTATGTCGTGAAGGTATCAGGTCAAATGCCCATCCACTGAGCACATGTCAGAATCAATCGAATCGCTATCAAATAAAATCAATGCTCGAGCTGGCACACCGGCCGATATGGGAATACACGTATGATAGCGTCGACGAAGCGCCATCAATCCCACATCTCATATCCAATCATATGGGGGCCACAATTGTCTATGCTTTACGGGTCATATAATACCGGCATAGCGATTGTGTTCACAAACCTCGGAATCCAATCCAATCATATCAGGGTATCCAAGGATCATAGCTCAACGTGCATGTCATGTATCGATGTATGCATAAAATGATGTGTGTTAACAAACCATTTATTTTATACATCGATAACTCAATCCCAATGTCATGTATGCCACATAAATCAACAAATAGGGCATATAGACACATAATCTCATTCCAATCAATCAAATCAATTCAACATATATCATATAATACAGATACCTGTCGTATGTTACCCGTTCGCAACATACCTCAATTCTTCGTTTCCAGTTGATGTAGCCTGAAGATATTGATACTACACTTTATCTACATCAATAACGTACTCATTCCAATCAATAACATACTCCAAAATTATTAATATGAGTTTCAAATATCATTTGAAACTTCAATAATTCATATCAAATCATAATCATATCCTAATTCCATTCCGACTTCGAATACGAGTTTCTTGTCGATTATTCTACTACATATCAGAAATTCAACTTCAAATACATGCTATTCCAGCACTTTGATATTTAAAGCTGCTGAAATCAGAAGAAAATTACCTCAGTCAGAAGCCCTCGACGCGACGATCACAAATATATAATTTGTTTCGCGTTTAGACAGCGTTTCAAAGCCGATTCAGAAGGAAGAATTTCGAAATCTCTCGGTTATTCTCGAAGCCACGGTGAAGAAATGAAGAAAGAATAAAGCAGAAGCCTCGTTCTTATCACCACCGTTCTCGCGCTCGGGCGGTAGAATTCTCGCGCCCGAGCGCGAGACATTCTGTCCCCGAGAAATCTTTATGCCGCGCTCGGGCGGTAGAAAGTTACCGCTCGGGCGCGGGGTGTTCTGCCCGAACACTCAGAATTTCAACCCTGGCGCTCGGGCGGTAATTTCCTACCGCTCGGACGCCACATGTTCTGTACAAAATATCAATTTTGTACTAAATTGGCGTCCGGCCTCACCACTCGAGCTCTTACAACGTCAATTCATATTCAATATTCATTTCTCAAATCATTGTCACAATTTACATCAAATACATAATCACATGACAATTTCATTAATTATCGATAATCACGTAAGATTTACGATAACACGGTACACGGTCCTTACACCCAGTATCGCAGCATCATAGGCAGTCTCCTTTACTTGAGTGCAAGTCGTCCCGACATTATGTTTAGTGTATGTTTGTGTGCTAGGTACCAGGCTGATCCTAAAGTCACTCATTTGAAAGTTGTTAATAGAATTTTGCGATATATATCTGGAACAGTTGACTTAGGCTTGTGGTACACCAAAGAAACAAACACCAATTTAGTGGGATTTAGCGATGCTGTCTGGGCTGGAAATTTAGATGATAGAAAAAGTATAACTGGGGGATGTTTCTATCTTGGTAACAACTTGGTGTCATGGTATAGTAGAAAGCAAAATTGTGTATCTCTGTCCACTGCTGAATCTGAATATGTTGCAGCCGCGAGCTGCTGTTCACAATTTTTGTGGGTGAATCAAATGATTAAAGATTATGGATTCAACAGTGACACCTTAATTGTATACTGTGACAACTCAAGTGCAATTGATATTTCAAAAAACCCAGTACAACACTCTCGAACGAAACACATAGACATTAGACATCATTTTATTCGAGATTTGGTTGAGAAGGGTATAATTCGAATGGAATTTATTAGAACTGAGAACCAACTGGCTGATATCTTTACAAAACCATTGGACTTTGAGAGATTTTCCAATCTTAGGAAGTCTCTCAGCTTGTGTGCACAATGATCACTCACGGATGTTGTCCTCGGTGTTACAACACCTGCGGACAACACCCAGCATGCATGTGCATTTTATTTTTAGGATGCTAGACATATTGCATACATCCTGCTTTGTGTGAAGCATGTACAAGTGTAGGATACTGAATGGCATGCTCGCAGTTGTGAATCAAACTTTCCATCAAAATTCTCCAAAGTATGGTGTGTGCTCAATCTAAGTCATAAAGCTGTTGAGGATGTTCGTGTACCAGATGATCTTGTCCAATGTAGATAATGACTTAGAAAATTCTTGATCAATATGGTGAAAAATAGAAAAGAGGATAAAATAAAATAAAAATGTTTAGAAGAAAATGGAAAAAGCTACCTAGAGGAGTCCAATGAAGACCGTTCTTCTAGTGTGGGAGCTACCACTTCTAAGTCAAAATACAGATGGAAAAGCTACCTAGAGGAGTCCTATGAAGACCGTTCTTCTAGAGTGAGAGCTACCATGTCTGAATTAAATATGTTCAAGAAAGTTTGAGTCCAATCTATGAGTGTTGCCAAAAGGTGTTGCCAACACCTAAGTACAGACTGATCACTGTTTAGTCACATGTGTGTGTATTTCATTTCTTTGATCATATTTTAGGCATAAACTTAGGTCATTCATACTGCTGTTTTGTGAATTCATCATGTCCAGTGGGCTACCAGTTTTTGATTCATGAAATTCGAAGAACACCCTAACCAACGTAATTTTGAAATATCTTGATTGCTAATTGTTTGTGGGGTTAATTCGATCTATTGCTGACTGGTTACTTGAAATAATAATTACTCTGGTTCAGAAAAGTTACCGTTGGGTGAGAGGAAAAACTGATTCGGAAAGGTACTGTAGTCGCGGCTTAACAAAATATTACCGTTGGAGACTAGTGCTTAAATACTTACGGGGAATCAGGAATAGCTTTACTGTTTACTCTTTCCCTCACATTCTAAAATTTTTGTCTACCCTTACTGTTCAGATTTCGTGCAAACCATCTGTGCTCTTCGCAAGTTCTTGTGCTCTTCGAATTGTTTTCTGCCTTTTTGCTTCTTTATTTTGCAGATGGCTGGCTTCGATCCTCAAGACATAAGGAGTGAAATGGCTGCGAGTATGGGTGTTGAATCACCAGTCACAACACCCTCCGCCGAAGCAAATATCGAGGGGAAGGAAATTGTGCTTGTACCAGACGAACCAATGCCACTGGATGTTATCGTCCCTGGGGAACCTGGGAACGAGATCAATGTTGAGAATCCTCCGGATTTCGAAGCTTTGAATAAAGCGTTTCCCCCTGCCCCAATGCGCAGAAGGTCAAAGAGACAAGCAGGGTTCGACCCTGACTTTGTTCCAACCAAGAAACCACGGGCATCTACATCTTCTAATCTTCTGGACACTGATTTCTCATCGGGGGACGACTCCGATGATGCTGATTTTGAGTTGGTGGCTCGTCCTAGACCAACTGCTGCGGGAAAGGTACCCAGTTCCACCTCTGATACTGGAAGAAAACCCCCGTTCCCAATCCACAAAGTTTTGCAAGTGAAGGAACTTCGGATAAGGCTGAAGAAGATGAACAATCCCTAGCCGAGTTCCTAAGTCAACTTAGGGAAGAGAAGGCTGCCAAGAAGCAACTGCCTAAGGATGATGAGCCTGATTCAGAAATGATGAAGGAATTCGAGCAAAATCAACCTGGAGCTTCTGAAGATCTCTCTTCAACCTCTGTATCTGATTTTGAGTCTGAAGAACAAAATGATGCTGATTCTGAAGATATTGGCTCTGAAGAGAGTGAATCTTTTGAAGATGATGTTGTTCCTGCTGCCGGTGTTGAGGAAGATGTTGCCAACACTGAGCAACACACTGACTCTGCTGACTACGATCTGAGTAAGTCTTTCTCTCCCAAATTTTATTTTGAAGATGCCTTGGCGTTGTGGCCGCTGTTTGTTCAGAGAGAGGTGATAGAAGAGAAAAATATTGATGTTAATGCTTATGGGAGATACAACCTAATTGAGTTTCTCAAGAACAGAAGGTTGTTGTCCATTGTCACTACAGTTGTGCCCTACTGCCGTCGTGTGGTGCTGGAATTTTATTGCAATCTCTTGAAGAGTGTTGGAGATGAGGACTCCGTGAAGTTTGGAAGGGTGTTTGTGCATGATCATATATACAACTTCTCCCCGTCAGTGATCAATGCATGCTACGACACTCCCGATATTGAGGAAGCTGACGAGAATCTTGACATCCATGCTGTAACCTCCGTGCTGACTGGAGGTGTGATCAAAGTGTTTCCCGACTATCCCAAGAAACTGAGTGCTGCTACTCTCACTTCTTTTTACTCTGTTCTACATAAGACTTCCATCTGGAATCGGACGCCGTCGACAAATTCCACCGCTGTGACCAGAACACAAGCCCTGGTACTGTTTGATATTGGCACTGGAAGGGCCTTTAATTTTGGGAAGCTGGTCTTCACAATAGCATTGCAATATGCTGAGGGGGACTTCAAGAAGACTAAACTGTCATATCCCTCACTGATCTATGGCATCCTGGAGTCTCAAGGATTCATTCCGGATATAGATGAAGATCACTGCCCCTGTTAGAGACTCCCTGAAGATCTCTCCTGCATACTTTAAGGGCAACATAAAGATTGATTTACCCTGGCTACCCTCCAGTGTTGCTCCGAATGTTAGCAACACTGCTGCTGCAACATCTGAATCTCTGCCTGAGACAACCATACAACCACCTACAGACGCCCCACCTGATGGCTATGTCACATTGTCCATATCTTACATTCAAGCTCAAATTGCCTATGGTCGGCAACAAATTGAAAATGCAAAACGGACCATTGAGCATTATGAAAGTCAAGTGGCTGACTTTCAACTTTTGCTGGATGTAAGTTTGTTTTCTGGACAAAAAGGGGGAGTGGAAGACACAACAGCTGGTCCAAGTGGAACAAAAATGGCTGATGGAGCTGACGATATTGCGGCTGGCAGTAGTGAAGAAGAATGACACCTTGGTTTAGTTATTTCCTCCTTTGACTGTAGTTTTTGTTTATTTAATTATCTGTATTTTCTCTGATGTTAACTTCCCCTAATTAATGAACGGTTTTCGATGTTGTGAATCGAGTGTTGTAACATCTAACATACAACATCTGTTTAATTCAGGGAAGGCTTACCGGTCGAATTCAGGGGGAGTCAACTTAAGTTGGCTGAGTCATTGATCTACTAATTCAGGGGGAGTTTAGATGTATAATTATGATGAGGTGTTTTGTCCAGAAAGGCAAAAAAGGGGAGATTGAAAGGAATTAAATTCCTTGATATATTTTCCGTTTTAATATCTTTAATATTTTGCCTTTCTAGACATGAGAAAATAATTATATGATCTCTTGTAGATTTGGAATATGAGATGAGACTCATAATATCTTTAATATATGGAATCTCAATATCTTTAAGATAGGAGATCTTTATTCCTTAAGGTTTTTTTCCTAATAAAACTCTTGGGTGTGTTTTTCTAATAGCGCACGGGACGTGCAAAGAGAATTAAGAGAGAGACGAAGAAGTTCGAAGAGTTTTCGAGAAAGAAGCCATCTCGTACTACTGTTTTGAGTGTTTCCGAGAAGTGCTTACATCCGATGACGACAACACCTAATCATTGTGTTGATTAGTGTGTTGATTTTTGAAGACTTTTTACTTCTCGGTTGATGCATCCCTTGTATACTGGTGATACGGTTTGTTAGAGGTTTAGGATGCAATTTGTTACTCGCCTTTATAAGGGAGTTGTTTTATTCTTTCACTAGTATTGGTTTTTTGTAAACTTACAAGTTTTTCTAGTGAATTATTTTACCCTGAGGCACCGCACAAGTATTGTATACTTGTGCATAATTTATATCTTGTCCCTCGTATTATTATCATTATTCCAGCTACGTGTAGGTGTGTTAAAATTATAATTTCCGCTGCATGTTGTCGTGGGTGTTACAACACCTATGTACAACACCTATATTCTGAAACACACAACACTCACCCTCAACTCACACATACACTGTGGAAACAGAACTTTCATCTCCAATTGATGTGCTATCGTAGTTGTTTTAAAACGACAAATTCCTACCCTCGATGCCTATTAAGAGAGAGAACTTTTCTTGATTATCCTACATAATTCAACTATAGAATTCTTTTGAAATCAGGGCCCTCTCTATAAATCATTGGTTGATGCCATCGAATTCCACAAGGTGAATTCTCGCAATAGTCCCTACTCCAAGAGGATATTCTCTCACAAGCTTATGAGGAGGTGATGCATAATCTTATTGCTGCTAAGAATATGAAATGTTTATGAGCCACTGACCGCTTCTCCTACACTCCCCACTCCATAAAAAAAGGTTCTTATATCAATCCATGCTCATTGTCTGCAGTGACATATATTATGTTTTCATTTATAAAATTTGTGTCTTTACTTTGCATTATGACTAGTGTAACGACGAAGTTGCTCCTAGATCTCTAGATATACGATGTTTCGTTTGATGTTAGTTGTTTTTGGTCTCAATGTACCTCCAACATAACATTTGGTCTCCTCGCACACGCGGTTTTTAGGATGACTGTACATTAGATAGAGACTAGATCTGTTTTCCAGAACTGTATGAATTCATATGGAATATTTGTGGATTGAATTGGTGCTTTTCTGAATAAATTTGGGTAACAAAATACATATGCTTATACACACATATGAATATACACTATTTTCCATGTCCATATATGTAGGCCTGACCCCGATTCCAAAACCGACAGCTCCAGTTCAAGTGAAAGGGGAACCCATGACCAAACCGTTTGGATACAGTCTGGTTTCGGTTTTTTAACGGTTCTCTGGTTACAGTCTGGTTTCGGTTTTTTGAACTAAAATTTGTTCTTTTAGATTTAAAGACAAGAGGAAAAATAATGATATAAAATTTGGGAGGGTGGAATTAAGCGTTCAACAATTATATCATAAAAAAATATTGATATGTAGTTTTTATTCAGAAAGAAATAAAATTAAGGGTTCAAATTTAATTTCTATTAGATCAAATAGTTTAAGTACGTAGTTTAAGATATTTATGTAAAGTACAAGATCTTAAAATTTAAGATAAGATTAATTTATGGTCCCGGTTCCGCGCGGCTCATTCCTTATTTTTAGGAACTAGAATCAAATTGTAAATCCATGGTTCGGGTTTTGAAATCGAACGTTTTGTTTTTGCTATGCGGTTCCGATTTTGGTTTCACTGTTCTTGAGAACCGTGGTCGGGTCTAAATATAAGTATATGTCACAAAGTCAAAGAACTCGTACCTATTTCTCCACGGTATCCTCACTCTGAGGATCCGCAGTGTATCTAAATTTCTGATATCCATGTGTTGTGGCGGCATTGCTCTCGTTAAGTTATTATAGAAATTCGATTGACAAAAAAGAAGAGTAGCACCCTAGAACTTGGCAAAGTAAATAAGTAATTATCAATAAATTCCACGGGGGTTTTGTGCGACGGTGCATCAGGGTTAATCTATGTTACACCGACAATGTTCTTCCTCTTATTCTAATACTATTAGATCATGTGAGTCCTCACATTTTTATGTAAGTTGGCATATCTGTTCATGATCCAATTGCTAACATTTGACCACATCATAGAGAGAGAAATACTTCAGATATAATATAGAATAATCCGTACCACCTCAGCCAAATTAATTTCACGTGCCTAATTAACTAGGTAGATTTATTTATTTATTAGGGTTTGATCGATCTCACAGAGAAATTAGTTTTGTGATAGGATCGAATATCATTGTGGCATCATCTCGACCTTAATTCTTATTCTAACTTCGTACCTATGTTTCCAATTACAAGTTATTAGAATCATAATCCAACCATTTCTAAAAAATATATGATTTTGATTTATATTATTAGGATCGCAGTCTAGTCGAATTAGAACTAGATAATCGATTGATCGGGCAATTAAAGATTAACAAACAATTTTGATTAGCAACTGTATTTAACTTATCAATGTATAATGTACTTTGTTATTTTACCATTAATTATATATACTTTCCTCATCTTAAATTAGATTCTTGCAAACTATAACATATATACACAGTTTATTAAAATATCTATAAAACAATTGATCGGATTTCCTTATAATTATGACATATTTCAGTTGGTCGGGCGCGGGCCATTGTCAATATTCAACATAATTCGGAGATGGTCTAAAGGAGTAACATGGGATTTTCGCCCTACGATTAGATTAGGGGTGACGAGTCGAGTTCAAGTAGCACCTTAATTATTCGAGCTCTCGATTCAATCACAAAATATTAATATATATTAATTTATCAGGTTCGAGCTCTATTTATTAGATATTATTAGATAGATATTATTAGTTAGAAGTAGTTAAAAAGTCGGTTATAGTTAGAAGACGGTTATATGATACAAAGCTACATATTTGATAAGGTAGCTATATGATTTCTTAGTCTTTCAGATTGTATTCTTCTTCCAGAATTCATAATTGAATGAAAAAGGCTTCACGCCTGAACTCCTGATTTCTTCCGCAATATGGTATCAGAGCAATTGCTTTCGCACAACGCCGGCGTCGATCGAATTCCTGAATGGTGAGACATTCTCAGGTAATTTTTTGATCATTCCCGTATTTCCGTATTCAGAATTTTTCAAGCAACTCGTCCATGGCTCCCGCGAATGTATCTGGTTCTTCATTGTCAAGTGGCCATTCCGCCATTGAAGATCCATGAGTCCATACTTTCTACATCACGCGGACAATCCGGGACTTATGTTAGTCTCTCAAGCGCTTACAGGAGATAATTATATCTCTTGGAGCCGAGCGATGAAGATCGCACTTTCTGTCAAAAACAAATTGGGTTTCATAGATGGCTCAGTTGTTAAACCCTCAGAAAATGATTCTACTCTTCTCAATTACTGGAACCGCAATAACAATATAGTTATCTCGTGGATTCTGAACTCGGTTTCGAAAGACATTTAAGCCAGTATCATCTTTGCTGATTCAGCCGCCGAAATATGGCAAGATCTCCAAGAACGCTTTCAACAAAGCAATGGGCCAAGAATTTTCCAATTGCGACGTGAGTTGGTTAACTTACGTCAAGAACAAGATCCTGTCAGTGTCTACTTCACCAAACTCAAAACACTATGGGAAGAGTTGACAAACTTTCGCCCCATGTGTCATTGCGGGCAATGCAATTGTCAAGGGGTAAAGAAGATCGAGGCATATTTTCAGACGGATTATACCATGGCGTTTCTCATGGGTCTCAATGACTCATTGGCTCAAATCAGGAGCCAAATATTACTGCTGGATCCACTTCCTCCTATTAATCGGGTCTTCTCATTGATTGTACAAGAGGAACGTCAAAGGACTATTGGTTCCCAATATGCGGGGAACAATTCAGTCGGGAGCATGACACTTGCTGCCAAAGGTGAACAACCAATGAGGCCCGTCAGCAACAGAGGACACACGCCTTCACATAGAGAGAGGCCTTTCTGTACCAAGTGTAATATACATGGTCATACGGTGGACACTTGCTATAAGATACATGGATATCCACCGGGTTTCAAACTCAAAGGGAAGTTTCCAAACAAATACTCACCTGTGACTGCTAATCAACTATCTGACACACACATGTCTTCAAATCTCGATGTTAACTCATCCCCGAATTTACTTCAGAATTTTGACAAAGCACAAGTCGAGCAGCTCATGGCGATGTTTACTCAACACCTATCAACATTTGATTCTCCAGACAATGCTCATGCTACAGGTATATGTTTATCCATATCTGAGTCCAGCAAATTACGCTCACCTGTCAGTTGGGTTGTTGACTCAGGAGCCTCTCGACATATATGCTCGAACCTTTCCCTGTTTCAAACATATAAACCCGTGCATAATTCAATGGTCACACTACCGAATCATATTCACATCAGAGTTAAATGTTGTGGTGACATTAAGATTAACAATTACTTGACACTTAAAGAGGTCCTCTATGTCCCAGAGTTCAAATTCAATTTACTGTCAGTGAGTTCCCTGCTTGATGACAACAAATTTGTGATGCAATTCTATCACGATTCATTCATTATCCAGGAGTACCTGACAAAGAGGATGATTGGCAAGGGTAAGAAGGTTGAAGGATTGTATGTTCTTGAGGATTGGACGGAAGCTAAAGTGGTGGCAGTAAATCAAATATCAGTGAACACTTGGCACATGAGACTTGGTCATCCATCTATTCAAGTAATGGAAATGTTAAAAGAGCATTTAGGATACAGCTCTTCAAAGCTTGATCAGTATAAATCTTGTTGCATTTGCCCATTAGCTAAACAAAAACGTTTGTCGTTTGTTTCTAATCAAAACATTTCTCCACATTCATTTGATCTTGTGCATTGTGATGTTTGGGGACCACATCATATCCCTACATATAATGGCTATCGTTACTTTCTCACATTGGTAGATGATAGTACCCGATTTACTTGGGTATTCTTGTTGCACAAAAAGTCAGATGCTCCACACATAGTTGCCCGGATTTATAACTTGATTGAAACTCAATTCCAGAAGAGGATCAAAGCTTTTCGCACAGATAATGCAAAGGAGCTTGCATTCACGGAACTTTGTCAAGACAAAGGTATTATACATCAGTTTTCCTGCGTACAAACACCCCAACAAAACTCCGTTGTTGAAAGGAAACACCAGCACCTCCTCAATGTAGCTCGATCACTTTTATTTCAATCTCGTGTACCCACCAAATTCTGGGGAGAATGTGTATTAGCTGCTACCTTTTTAATCAACCGGGTGCCTTCACCCAGGACCCAAAACAAGGCTCCCTATGAACTTTTGTACCAAAAGGTTTTCGATTATTATGATCTCAAAAGTTTTGGGTGTCTTGCTTTCGCATCTACATTAGCAGCTCACCGTGATAAACTTTCTCCCAGAGCACGTCCTTGCATCTTTCTGGGTTATCCCTCTGGTGTCAAAGGATACAAATTATTGGACATTCAAACTCAAGAAATCTTCATTTCCAGGGATGTTGTCTTTCATGAGTCCACATTTCCTTGTCACTTGGGCACAACAAGCACAAATGTTGATCCATTTCCAGATGTGGTTCTGCCACAGCCATCAGATACATCATGCATTGACAATGCTTCTCCTTGTGCTGATATCAATCCTTTGACAGTCCCTGAATCTGACCATGTGTATACCTCGCCCACTGATCATCAAACCAATATCAGTACTCGGACTTCCTCCAGAGTCACGAACCCACCATCTTATCTTCGTGACTATCATTGCAATTTGTTGCACCAGTCTGTACCAGCACGATCAAAATGTCCCTACCCTTTGAGTGATCATGTCTCATATGAATTTCTATCTCATTCATATCGAAATCTAGTGCTCAGTGTTTCCTCACATTTTGAGCCTCAATTCTACCATCCAGCTGTCCAATCTCCTCAATGGCGAGATGCAATGACTGCTGAACTTGATGCCATGGAAGTCAACAACACATGGACAGTGATCCTCTTACCTCCAGGTAAACACTCGATAGGATGTCGTTGGGTATACAAAATCAAATATACATCCGATGGCTCCGTGGATCGACACAAAGCACGCCTTGTTGCCAAAGGTTACACGCAACAGGAAGGAGTTGATTTTTTTGAGACGTTTTCCCCCGTGGCAAAATTAACTACTGTCAAAGTACTCCTTGCACTTGCTGCCAGCCAACATTGGCAACTTGCCCAGCTAGATGTGAATAACGCGTTTCATAATGGCGATCTCTTGGAAGAAGTTTACATGGATATGCCCCTTGGCTATGCTAAACGAGTTCCCCAAGACACCGGATCATCCAAACTAGTATGTAAACTACATAAATCAATTTATTGTCTCCGACAAGCTTCTCGCCAATGGTACTCTAAGTTCTCTCAAGCTTTACTTCAGCATGGATTCTCTCAATCTCATTCTGATAACACGTTATTCACAAAAGGGTCAGACTCTTCTTTTGTTGCTTTACTTGTATACGTCGATGATATTATAATTGCTGGTCCATCACAGCCAGTCATACACTCCTTAAAATGTTTCCTTCAAAGTCGGTTCAAACTCAAAGACTTAGGCTCACTCAAATATTTCCTTGGACTGGAAATTGCTCGCACTCAGCAAGGTATATGCCTCTCCCAGCGCCACTACACGCTGCAACTACTGGAAGATGCTGGTCTGTTGGCTAGCAAACCACTACATACGCCAATGGAACCTCGCTCGAACCTTAACACTACTGATGGTCAACCCCTTGAGGACATATCACAATATCGTCGCCTAGTCGGAAGGCTTCTTTATCTCACGTTATCAAGGCCTGACATTGTGTTTGCAGTACACAAACTAAGTCAGTTTGTTTCCAAACCCCGTACACCACATTTGCAAGCTATTCACCACCTATTACAATATCTCAAATCAGCTCCTGGGCAAGGCATCTTCTTTCCAACGTCTTCATCTCTTCAATTACGAGCTTTTTCGGATGCTGATTGGGCTTCGTGTGTTGACACAAGGAAATCAGTTACCGGATATTGTGTTTTTCTTGGTGATGCCTTAGTCTCATGGAAGTCTAAAAAGCAAGCCACCATTTCTCGGTCCTCAACTGAGGCCGAATATCGAGCACTAGCCAGTACAACTAGTGAAATCGTTTGGCTTCAACAATTATTACGTGATTTCGACATGGTACCTAACACATCAGCCACTATATTCTGCGACAATCAATCGGCTATACACATTGCGCATAATCCTATCTTTCACGAACGTACCAAGTATATAGAAGTTGACTGCCATTTCATTCGCAACAAGATATCTGATGGTTCAATCAAATTACTTCATGTGCGCTCCAATCTTCAACTTGCGGACATGTTCACAAAGCCGCTACCTTCCACAGCAATATCTACTTTTCTCTCCAAGATGTCCGTAAAGAACATATATCGTCCATCTTGACGGGGGGTATTAGATATTATTAGATAGATATTATTAGTTAGAAGTAGTTAAAAAGTCGGTTATAGTTAGAAGACGGTTATATGATACAAAGCTACATATTTGATAAGGTAGATATATGATTTCTTAGTCTTTCAGATTGTATTCTTCTTCCAGAATTCATAATTGAATGAAAAAGGCTTCACGCTTGAACTCCTGATTTCTTCCGCAATACTATTCGAGTATTATAAGTTCATTTACAAAAAAAGGCTCTTTTAAATTTTTTTAAAAATTGTGGTGCAGTAAATAATCACTGATAAATTAAGGAAAAAAATCAGTAATTTATTTAAAGTTGAACTCAAACGAGTACTCAAGGTAGCTAATCAAAGTTCATGCATGGAGGTACGTACATGCATGCATATGTATACAGGAATCGTTGGAGTACTTGAGTCACTTCATAGTTTGGTATCGAATTGATCGATCAGTCTTAGAACAAGAATATATGTTGCATGTCGGAATGAATCCAAATATCAGTTAATGCTTCAAAAAACACTGTGTTTTATGTAAGAAAATTAAAATCAAAATGTTCAGACCATTGAATCTGAATTCATCTTTGCATTTGATCTGGTAAATGTAATTTTCAATATTTTTATATTATTATGGACAACATGAACTGATCATCATGAAAGCGAAGAAGTTTTGTGACATCTAAGGAAAGGTTTATTTTATAAAAAGGTATATATTACACATGAAAAAACAGGGAAAAAATGCTTCTCATTCTTGTATCATATGCAAGAGTCCAACAACAAAAAAATTAGGGTTCCACACCGACCCGTTATCTACCGACACACATACGAAACCCTAAAAGTTTCCATGCATATCCTTAAGAACAATCAAGTTGACGTCTAACAACCTTAGTCTGTCCAAGAATATATGACTTCAAATCCCACGTTGTCAATACTTTCAGCTTACTCAACAAGAAACAATATATACAACCATTATTTAAATGTGATGAATGAACTTTTTCAAACACCTATATATATGTGGGGTAGATGGATCAAAACACTCCAAGAAACCCTAAACCAGATTAAAAATGAGAAACTTGACAATCTCATCAGGAGGAGAAGGGACAGAAGAAAAGGGCGCCCAATTAGGGACATATCGTGGTTTACGTCGGCGAAGAGAAGCAGATCTAGATTTGTGGTGCTCATTTCTTGTTTGAAGAAGCCTCAGTTTCAGAAGCTGTTGGAAGAATCTGCAGAAGTTTATGGATTCCGGAACCAGGGTGGAATCATGTTGCCATGCAATGAATATACCTTTTGTAGGGTTTTGAGCTTGGAACTGCGGTAAATTAGTATAGATTAATGAACGGAGATTGACTAGTCAACTGCCAATGGTAGATATATAGACAAATCATATTTTGGTAATGTATGCACGATATTAGTTTTTTTTATCATGTTATCTAATAATTCACGGTTTCCACTAAATTGCAATTTTTTTTTAATGCATTTTTCTTCGGAATACCGACTTGTCATTGAACATGTAAACAATTTTAATCACTCTGCTATCATTTTTTGGTGTCATGTCTGTATTTTGATGAAACATGGGCTGGAATCGAAAAACTGCAAATTAATGGGATGTAATGTAAATATTACATAAAGAGGATAAAGAAAAACTGTTGAAATTATTACATGAAAAAAAAAAATTAGTCAATTTTTTTTTATTTGTAACATTTTTCTAAAAAAAAATTATAATATGATGTTCGAGCATATATAGATAAAAAAAAATAACAAAGATAAAAAAAGAGGTTAAAAATAGAAAATGTTATTTCTTAAAATCTTACTGAAAGAAATTTTTTTTATGAATATTATTTTATGCGTCCCAAATTTGAATACAGTATCTAACTATTAATTAATTAAGTAAAACACCCATTATATCTTGTTTTATTTTTGTGTCGTTTATCAACTTTAAATGAGTTGTTCATATGTTAATATTACAAAATTTTAAATATATTATATCAGTTTATATCAATATAATTGAATAATTCTTTTAAAAAATTAATCTAATCAAAACATGAATAAAAGATAATTGACAAAAACTTGCAGTGTGAGACGGTCTCACGGGTCGTATTTTGTGAAACATATATCTTATTTGAGTTATCAATGAAAAAATATTACTTTTTATTATGAATATGTAGTTAACTCGTCTCACAGATAAAAATTTGTGAGACCGTCTCACAAAAAACCTACTCAAGATAATTTTGCGGAACTTGTTTTTTTTAGTTCAACTTTGCACAAATTAAATGATTTTTAAAATATAAACAACATGTTTTTTCAAATTAATAATACAAGTAACGAGAGAAAAAAATTTCAAAATTATACTTATAGTTTTATTAAAATGTTTGACTTAAGAAAAAATTTAGTCCTACAATGCTCGAGATGACATATAAAAATATATATTTATTAAAAGTTTAAACACACAAACACACACACACACATACATTATTTATTATATATATATATATATATGTTAAATATAATAATGGTAATAGTCATTTTATATGGCCCCATCTTTTTTAGTCATCATATGTTATATTATTTATCAAAATAAAACTTGCTTTCTCTCCTTCGGTATTCTTTTTTTTTTTACGAAAATGTCACACTTTTGTAAAATAATAAAATGGATGTATTTATTGCGTATTCGTTTACGAAAACGCTACAATTTTTTGCATTTTTTTAAAAATTATCTTTTTTTTCGTGTTTTCTTTAAAAAAATAATCATTCAAACATACAAAAAATTCATTATTATTATTATTATTATTATTATTATTATATTTTTTGTTTTCGTTTTTTTTTTAAAAAAAAGAACTTGTGTGTTTATTTTTGAGAGATATAAAATGTGTGGCTGCTAATTGTGATTTCAAAAAATAAAAGTCACATGGAATTCGTGGTGGATTCCGCGCCAGTTGTCAACATAATGGACCCCACTCTTTTACCAGCTCTCCGACAAAGGATGTTTCCTATAATTTCTCTCGTATATTTGTCTTTTTTAATTTAATTTTAATTTTATATTTTTAAATTTCAATTTTTTATTATTATTTTATTAACGGTTTTAATCTTACCGACATGATACAAACTTGTATAGTGACCACATTACGGTTCTGGTTGAAAAAGAACTAAAATTATTAAAAAATAAAGTATATATGATTTAAAAAATGGAATATGTGAAAATTAAAAACAATTTTTTTTTACAATTTTTCCTTTAAAAAATAATTTGAAATAGTTCATATCAACGGATAAGTTATTACATCCACTCAAACTCATCCTGATTTTGAATTCGATTTATTTTAAAAAAAACCGAACTATATTATTTAATGATTTTTAATAAACTCAAATAGCTAAAAAAAATAATTAAAGACCACCAAATACTAATAGCCAAAAATTGAGTCGCTGTGACATGTTGGGATAAACATGTCTTAGACACAATAGAGTTTGTCCGAAATAAAAGGACGTATTATTGATTAAAACAGGAACTTTTGGATTGATTTTTTTGTTTTTTCTCGGAATTTTTTTATGAGAAAACAATTTTTTAAATATAATTGAGGATTTGAATTATGCTTGTAGACACACACATATATCATTTGTTGAGGTACAATAATTGCGTTGAGTGATCAAACCATGACGCTTGGGCTGCTATGCGTTTGAAAAGATTAGAGTTATACAATTACCATTAGTTATAGTTTTTTGTAAAACGACAAGCGCTCGATCTACAATTGATATCAGAGTCAATGTAAAGAGTTTGATTCTCATTGATTACAATGATTGGAATTATTGTAAGAAAGATTGTTGATATGCAATAATTGTCTATGCTGAGTAGAGTGATCGAACCATGGAGCTTAGGTTGCTATGCAGATTAAAATATTTGAATTCTACATTTATCACTAGTTATATATTTTGATGAAGCGAAAAACACTTGATTTTACATAATTTTTTTAATGGTGGAGATGTAATTTGGTTTATTTAGGTACTATCAAGCTGACTTACTAAAAAAATCGATTAAAATATATATTTATAAAAATTAAACCAACTGATTATTTTTCTGAAATTGGATAAAGTGAAACTATCTTAAACATATTTGTTAATTGTACCAAATTAAATGATGAAACAATCATTCTTTAAAAAATTTGTAGATCAGATGCGTTGAATGGGAAAAAAATTATCTAATAAAAGAATCATGAAAATAAAATAGATCGATGTATCAATTGCCAATGGACTAATTTGAGATGAAGTCTTGAGTTCGATATACAGACAAATATATAATTTTTGAGGCAAAAACTTGTGTGAGACGGTCTCACGGGTTGTATTTGTGAGACGGATCTCTTATTTGGGTTATCCATGAAAAAATATTATTTTTTATGCCAAAAGTATTACTTTTTATTTTGAATGTAGGTAGGGTTGACACGTCTCATAGATTAAGATCCGTGAGACGGTCTCACATGAGACCCACTCTAATTTTGATATGTTGTCATTCAGTCGTGTTTATCTCTTTCACAACTACTAAGATGACATTATATGATGAATGTATAATTTTTATATGTTATGTAATGTCTAATATGTGTGTCATTTCAGAAGTGAACGTAAGGATAAACACGATTGATCTATATCGTCTTTAAAATTATATATATATATATATATATATATATATAAATATAAGGATAATTTTTTTATCAAGCTTTCGAGTATATCCGATCCCACCAATTATTTCGACCTTAACTATAGCATGATCACTCAATTCACTGGTTGAAGGAAAAGAAGAAAAAGTGACAGTTGTCGAATTAGTAATGAATCAGTTTCCATAAATCTGGATGGGTTTCCTTACATGTGGTCCGTTTAAGCCGACAACAATGGAAAAAGACCGGAGAGTCCAAAGCCCAAGCACCACGTGGACCAATGGGAGAACAGAATGAGATCGGATCCTGTCCGCTACGCTCGTCCACGAATTGATTCTCGAGGGCATGATTCACCGCCACGTGGCTAAACATATGCCGCTAGTTTTATTAAAAACATTTAAATACATTCCATTTCCCCAGGTAAATTCTATCCGATTCTCAGACAGCAAAACCTCTCCAGTTTTGAGGATTTCAGTACACTCTGAAGGATTGGAGTTTCGGTGTTTTTTGCTGTCAATTTTGTGGGTGGAGTATATCGATTTCGATCCAAGGTTTCGTTGGAGTTTCCTGCGAGATTTGCTGTGAGTTTCTGATGTTTTTGGTTATTTGATTTTGTTTGCTGATGAGATTTTTTTTTTTTTTTTGCTTTAGTCTGTTTGTTTGAATCTAGTGAGTATTTTCAGCTGAAATAAAGATTTGTTTTTTGGAGAGACATCTTCTGCTGCTCCTCTTCTTTCTTTTTCAAACGCATATGTGTTTATGGTGTTTTCTTTCTATGATTTTCTTTGTTTTCTAAATCAGCAAGTAGTGACACCCTTTGATCTGTTTGTGGTTCTTGAATCGGAAGCTAAAAAAACAGCAAGTAGAGACACCCTTTGGTCTGTTAGTGGTTCTTGAATCGGAAGCTAGGGGTATTGATTTAGCTTTGTAGTTGATCTTTGTAATTCGCTTGTAAAAAACCAGCAAGTAGAGACACCCTTTGGTCTGTTTGTGGTTCTTGAATCGGAATCTATGGGTATTGGTTTAGCTTTGTAGTTGACTTTTGTAATTGGCTTGTAACAGTATTTGGTTTGGTTATTACTTGCAGTTTTTGACAGTTGGGTGACTGCTTGAAGTCATGTCAGGCTTTGGCATATCTGAGGTAAATTCCTTCCTTTACCGGCCAGATAAAATTTCTGTGTTGTTCTATCGAATACCATGTTAATTAGGTATTATCGCTTCGTGGACAAACTTTGAGTGTGTCCAGTACTTCTTAATTTTTTTGTGTATCTACCAGTGACTGTACGATCTTCCTTATTGGCGAGGGAAATCAATTTTTTTTGGAGATTAATTGCATTGAATGAGAAAGTATATAAATATTGTATGATACTGTTAGTTGGATTTAAGATCGTTTGCTTTACTCTGATGCTCTTTTTACGTTTGCAAGCACTTTCTTGGATTACCCTGACTATGGTGGAAATGATTTTAAATGACCAAGCTTTTGCCAAGAAACTTTAAAGGCATATTTAATTAGCATATGAAGGTGACGCAACTTGTGACTCCTTTAGTCCTAGTTCTCCTTTTAAGTCTCAAGCAAATCTTAAGTTGCCTGTTACTCGCCTGAGTAAATGACTTTGTTGTCAAAAATATAAGATTGTTGTTTGAATTTTTTTCAACTTTGTGACTAACTATGATTATGGAAGATAGTGTTGTTTACTCGTGTTATGGAAGTATTTTCTGCTATAATGAATGACAGCTAAAATTAAGTTGCTGCTGTGACAGTTCGAAGACTCGCTTTGGGATGAATTTTTTCAGTTTGATCAAATGGTGCCCAATGACGGGTTGGAATGTTCCAATGATCATTTCCCATGGCATGACAACCTGAGATATACTCTGTGTGAGGTAAATTGTAATTCAAGTCATTCCGAGAATGCCCATCTGGGAAGAAAACAGGGTGGATGTTCAAGTCTGCATGATAAATGCAGTTCTATGTCAGACACAGATTCATGGTCCTGTAAACGAAGTGCCATGTTTCCTTTTTCATCTGAAAGTGACTTGATGGACGAATCATCAAGTGTAGCTTTTGATGATACCAGGTCATCATGCTGTGCTTTTAAAATCGATAGTGCAGATTCTCAGGGTGGCAACTTTCCTGAGAATGTGACCTATCTCGGTGACAGGAGAACCCCTGTGGATAACCAATCTGAAACAACTCACCAAGAAAGCAGTTTCGATTCCTTTGAGAACATAGATTCTGCTGATTTCTTCTCTGGTGTTTGTCCCGATATACAAAGCTTTGAAGATGTTGAGATGCTATTTAGGTAAATCTTAAAAGTTTCTTTGCAACTAAGTAAATTTTCCTTCTTAATTCAAGTGCCTTTCTCCTAACTGTATCCTGTCTACTAGAAGTCCCGATTCAACATTTGGTGTTGGCGTCGATGAAGATGAGTTGAGTTGGTTATCACCAGATAATGATGAAGGAGGATTTAGATTCGAGTTTTCATGTCCCAAGTCAAGTATGGATGCAAATATGTCAGTAGACAGAGACTCCTTGAAGAGCTATTTGGCCGTAGATCCTGTCATGTCAAGTGCACCCATTAAGTTCGAAGACAGTTCTTGTACCTTGGGAAAATCCAATTCCAATATTCCTTTTGTCATTGTACCTGCTATGGCTGATAGCAAGGATGGATTTATCTCTAGAGATGAGGTACATGCTTATTTCTATGATTTTGATGCTTGCTTCTTTTCTTGAGAGTTGTTAGTTGTAATTTTGAACCACGATTTACCCCTGGAGCAATTGCTTTGCAGAGGGTAGGAATCAACGATATACTCCGTCCAAGTATTTCGACTAACAGTCATTCCAAAACCAACAGTGGTGGAGCGGTACGGACAATTCTTTTACTATTGTTTCTGTGATTACTGATTTTACATGCATCTGTTTGCCATGTAAATGTGAAATGAATACAGCTTAAATTGTTATGAGTTCAGCCACATGTGGGTAAAGGGAGGTTCCACAGATGCGGAAGTTATTGATTTCGTTTGCTGTTCTGTTTAACCTTTGTTAGTGCATGCCCTAGTTGAAAGTGGCCTATTTCCGCTAGAAGTTGGTCACATGGTATCAACATTGAATTGTTTTAACTGATATTGGCAGATTGATGAACCTAAAAAGCATTACAAGCCACTGAACCAGCTGAAGGGCATTAGAAAAAAACATAATTCTGGTAAAGGTGGTTGCAGAAATCCGAGTAACCTTCCAATTAAATTCATTCAAGTCCATTCTGCGGTCACTTCTTATGAGGATCCATCCGCACACTTGCAACCGCAACAGAAGCAAGCTCTGGGTTTACTGAATCGAATCTCTAGTGCGCCATTAGAGAAAAGTAATTTACCAGATCAGACTTCAGCAAATCAATCACCCTCTGCTGTCAAATGTAAGGGTACTGACGACTTTACTTTCACAAATGGAGTTCTGCTATGAATCCAGTTATACAATCCATTGATTATTTCCATGACTTTTCCATCTTCTGAAACTTCTCCAGCAGGGATTGAAAAGATAGAAAAACAACATAACAATCAAGGTAACCAATCTTCTGTGAACAAGAGTCTTAAAGATGCAAATATAATGGGGCAGACCTATGAAAGTGGTTCTCCATCAGTAGAGAAGCAAGTCCATCTTTGTGGAGACAAAATTAAAGATACTATTGATACTGATGGAGTCAGCGTGGTGAATCCGTCAAAATTAGGCTCTTCAATTGTACAAGAAAGCTCAACGCGGAGTTCGGATGAAATTTCCCCAGAAGCAGCTGGTTTTTGCCAGCTTCAGCTCGTCATGGAATGGGTATGGCATCTTATCTTTCTTTGATTGGAAATATTTATTTATTTTTGATAAGTGACGTATTCGGAGTTCATTCAGTTTCCATTTCATTAAACATAAGAGTCGAGGGTAGGAGGGAATGAAGCAATCATACATATTCTTGAAGCAGAAACATTGCATTAAGGCCCATCTCACGATAAGGTCCTAAAAAATACTGACCTTTGATTCAAACTTTTAGCTCAGCGTTTATATGCCCCGTAAGGAAAAGTTGAATGTTAAGAGTGGAAGGACTAGCTGCAAGTGTATGTTATGAATAGGGTTTTGAGTTAGGAAGCATCTTTAATAGTCTGAAGCATTGAAACACACAAGTGACACAACAATAGCTGTTATTGAAAAGAATATTTTATGCAATCAGGTTGTTCAACGCAGTCCATGTTTCCTTATAACTTTATTCCTACAGTTCTCTGTCTTGCCACATAGTCAATTATGTTGAAACTTATCACAGTTGAAATTCTTTGTTTAGTTGGATTTCAGAACGAGGCTGAGCATAAGGGATGGTTTGTACCGTTTGGCTCAGGGTGCTGAACAGAGGCATGACCATGTAAATCTATGTTATAGTTCCGGTGTTGGAAAAACTTCCAGTGGATTACTCATCGATGAAGAAACAAATAAGTACGTAATCTCTCTCTTTTTAAATAATCCATCTTCCATCGGGATTTTAATTTAAAAAACTAAAGTCCTTTACTATCACGTCTCTGCTATCGACGCATCAACCCGGATGCAGTATTCGTTCTCATTACATGCTATTCTACTAAAAAATGAAAGCTTTACCGCCTCCTTGACTCCACCAACTCTTAATCTTCTTGTCTCCTTTGTAGGTGTACCAGTTTCCCAAATATGGAAGCAGGTTCAAATCCTATTGATCGTTCAATAGCACACTTGTTGTTTCACCGTCCATCAGATTCGTGCGCAATACCTGCTCATGACTAGTAACTTTTGCAGTGAACTTTACACGGTATGCTTAATATCATGTGGATACTACAGTTCATGTACGATTATCCAACCAGTATCTGAATGACTTTATATATATGCATGATGTTTGTGCAGCAGGTTTACGGGGTCTGATACAAGTCGGCTAGTAAAGAGTCAAGCAACTGATTTTTGTTGAAGAAATTGGCTAGGAAATTAGAAGGTGATCACTGATGACAAACCTATAATAATTTAGAGGTTATAAAGCTTTAACATAAATACATTCCATCGTGGAGTCCATGTTCTAGTGCATCTACCTTAAGTTTTTCTTGTAATTTAGAAGTTTTGCATGAAACTTGTAATGATGTTTCTGATATGTCAATAGATAAAATTTTGTAATATCGTTATCTTTTGGTTTGATCCATGTGATGAGTACCTGACTCTATTGTGAATAACAAGAACTCCTTTGGTTTGATCAATGTGCAATCTCTGTATTATGTCACAAAGTATGCCTTTACATATCTATTCAATAATTTGCCCCGTAAATTTATCGAGATTCAATATTAATGTTTTTGTTATCATTCAATGAATCAAATTACACAATAATCGAAGTTACAAAATTTCAAGTTAGGACTATATATAACACACTTGGTACCATGATATTTTTTAAGGTAAAGGCACATGAGAATAACACTTGGTACCATGATATTTTTTTAAGGAAAAGGCACATGAGATTTGACAGTGGCAGTTCTGATTTATTCCAACTTTTAACTCACTGGTTTGGGAATCAGAAATACTATGAAATAAAAGGTGAAAACCATGGATGGACATTCACGGTATCCGTTATGGTATTTTTTTGAGATGGCAACGAGTCGAGTTTAGCGAAATATTTTATTTCATGAGTTTATTGAACAAGTTACATATATATTATGTTAAGTAGACTATACATATTATGTTACAAAAACTAGCAGGGAAAAACATATTGACGGCTTATATACTCTCTGTCACAATATTTCACAAGTTCGGGACGAATCTCGGATTTGAGATAACACGTACCTCCCCGAACTTTTTAATTTTAAAAGAAAAATATAGCAACAAATTAAATTGAACTCTAAATTAACGTGACACTCAATTTTTTATTTTAATTGATCGCAGAGCAAACTGCACGAATTTCACCATCCGTGCCTGTCAAAACTTCAATGTTGCCCATCTTCACCATGGCTCTCCCAAACTCCACGCTAAACGACAATCCGGCCAGCCCTCTGATTCCTAGATAACTTTGCACGGTCGGTCGGGTTGCTTCATCGCTCCACAGTTTCTGATCTGTTTCAAGAACTCCACGGCCGTCTCTCAGGTTCGCGAAAAACGAGCTGTCAAACCGGTTTTCGCTGCCATTGTCCATCGCCACCCTCCTCGAAGCGTCCCCATTTTGGGGGCAAAGGGACTGGAGAGTCGAAAGAAACGTAGGATCGATTGTTGGGTCGGGACTGCCGGTGGAATTGAAGTTGTATAGCCTGTCGCGGAAGAACCGGCAAGCGGAGGTGCGGGGTGCCGATGGTGTGTCCTCCTATGTTCAAGAATATTTGATGTTAGTTTAATATTTGAAATAATAAGTGCATGCATTTTGGAGGTTAATTTGTTTGTTGAATTAGTTTATTACCGACGAGTGTGACAAGATCTTGAACGTTGAGTCTTTTGTCTTGGAATTTTTGTATCTGCACAGCGATGGAGTCTCTAAAACCAGGCAGATTGGAAGCCTCGCTCGCCGCTGAAATCCGACCATCTCTCCTCCCTGTGGGCACAGCCCAGCTCGCCCCACCAGCCTGTTTCACATGGCATGTATCACACGTCAAAATCAAACAGGAATATTGATTTAAAATCGAATAAAACATGTAACTAATCAAAAGACGGATAAAACTTACGAGCACGACCGAGTCACGAGTCGCAAGAGCAAGAATGTCCGCACATGATACGACGCCCGGGCACGCAGCCTCTAGCTGTGTCTTCGCATCGTCTATCACATCGAATCCTCCAAGTAAACTGTTTTGGGGAGCCGTTCTCTCGGTGTTGGACCCAGCAATAAGTATGGATGCGTCGCAGCCTCGAACGAAACAGTCATGAAAGTGCATTCTAAGCAAGCCTGGTGCAATTGCAGGATTAGCATTAAAATGCGACCTTACTGTGGATTGGACTATGGATTCCACACGAGGACACGAGCTCGAGTAGAACCCGACCTGTGTGCCTTGCCCGTATGACAAGCCCACAAATGTGGCGATCAGCACCAAAAACAACGCAGGGAAAATGCTACGATTCAAGAAAACGGCCATTTGGTTCTCTGTAATTTCTCCCTTAAAAAGAATGAAATTTCTGAATGATTTAGTATTTGAAAATTGTTGATCTTGTGGAGAAATGAGAAGGGTCGCGGGGGATATTTATAAGTGAGATTGCATGCAATATTAAACACGGGTACGTAGAATGAGTAAGCAAAGGCGGCAGCTTTCTTGGAACCTACTAAACTTCAAACCTAACGCTTTTTTGTCTCAATCTTGCGCTTAATTGCATTCGTGGATCTTCAGATAATTACACAATTATAGACACCCTACCTACACTCAGCTTGGCACTAGCAGAAACAAAAATTGTCATTTTTAAATTGGAATTATAATTTTTTTGGTCTACTAATTTTGACACAATAAGTTACAAAATTTCGTTTCGGTGCATTAATTCTGAATTTTTTTTTTGTTTTCGGTCTAATTTTGTTAGAGTACTGACTTAACATCAAAAAATTGCATCGAAAATAACCAACTATCAAGTGTTACATCAGTAATCTGAGTAAAATATCCGAAAATTAAAATTTAGTTTATAAAACTAAAATTTTGATCAAAAATCAAAATTGGACAAATTCGTGGATCAAAAAAATTATTTTTTTAGATTTTATGTGCATTTTTTCTGTTTAACCACTTAAATATCGCCTCATCGCTAATCATAATTATTTTTTTAAAAAATTCATATTTAATTTTTTAAAGTTTTTGTGATATACTTAATCATCTCTAGTTTTTTATATTTTAATATAATTTCTAAATTTATGCACAAAATTAATGTATACATGCTCAACGGTTTGACAAGATTGCTAGTGGTATATATATACTTCCGTGATGTATCAAATTAAATTAACTTAGACAAAAAATTGTGTAAGGCTGTCTCGCATGTCATATTTTGTGAGACAGTTCTCTTATTTGAGTCATTCATGAAAATGTATTACTTTTTATGCCAAAAGTATTACTTTTTATTGTAAATATCAGTAGGGTTGACACGTCTCACAGATAAAGATTCGTAAGACCGTCTCACAAGAGAACTGCTCATTAAGTTATACCAAAATGTACTGAAGAAAGTTAATCCAAAATATGGTCGTGTCTTGTGTACCAACCATCATATGCATCTTTACGGTGGCACTTATGTGAAGATAGCCGTGACGACTTTCACCTATTGAATATACAGTTTCATCACACCACATCTAATAAGAGGACGTTACCAGTGCTCACACAGATACCTAAAGTGGGTGTCTATGTGAACATTGCTGAGGTGGACTGGTGACGTCTATATATATTCCAAAACCAAATGTTATAACTGTAGAGTCCAGAAATTTAATTCACGTAACCTGAATGCGCATATCTAGGATTTTATTTAAAATTATGTATTTAATTATTTTTATTAATTTTATGCATAATTATACATAGTAGTAATTATTTCGTAAAATTTTAAAAGCTCATGCATTAGGGCTTCTAGATGCATTTCGCACTCAAACGAGGAACGGGGATCGGACCGGGGAATTTTCAAGAAAACTATTTTTTTTATTTCACGATTAATTTTTATTAATTAATCTAAGATGTTTTAAATGTATTTTTCAAGAATTGAGATTTATTGGGTATTTTTAACCGTATGATTTTTATTTTTAACGGTACGTAAATATTATCGAATCGGGTGAATTTTTGAGGGTTCGGCTAGTATTTTCAAAATCTTTCCAAAACGAAATATTTTTCGGGAGTGTGTTTAAATTTAATGGGCTTATTTTTAAGCTTATTGGGCTTAAAACCCTTTTTATTTTAATTGAGACTCATTAGTACACATTTTAATTAACCTAAATTACAATTAAACTAAACCTAACCTACCCTACACCATTACCCTTCCACCAACCGACATCCACTTCATTTGAGATTATCCTCCAGTTGTATTTGTCTTTCCCTCCAGTTGTATTTGTCTTTCAGCTTCATCATTCTATTTGAAGGCTACGATTTTTTGTTTTGCAATCAAGAAGTTCCTCCGGTGCTCCTCTCTTCATTCCTCTTGTGTTGATACATCATAAGGCACGTACTATACCATCCTTGCTGCATCATTCACGTGATATATGTCTGAAATGTTTGTATCATGCATGAGATTTTTCGATTCAACCATGTGTGTGTGAGATTTTCGGTTTCTATGTGTATTTATGAATCATACGATTTTTGTTCACGTTTTCTGAAATTTTGAGTGCAAGGGCTGCTGTCTTGAACGTCTAGGGGCTGTTAGTGGAGTCAAGATGATGGCATGGGGCTCGGGTTGGTTGCTGGACGCAGCAAGGTGAGATCGAGAGGATGGTTTCTTGGTTGCTCTCGGTTAGGGGCTGTGGGTAGGATAGGAGGAGAGCTGGTGGTGTGATGGTTGAACCAAGGCTTGGACCAGACTCTGGTGGGTCTGAGTCACAGCCCAGGAAGGCCAAGCCACCGCTGGAACCACCTGAACCAACGGCCGTGCGCATTAGAGGAGGGAAGCTCGGGTGGAGTGGTTTTGAGGAATTCTTTCGGTGCTGTGTTGTAGACTGCATGGGGTTGGTGGCTCGGTCATAATAGGTTCCTTAGGGTCTGGTATAGGTCCATGTTAGGCTGGTTCATGGTTGGTACGTTGGGTTTGGCTAGTGCTTGAATTTTTGGGAAGATGAGGGTGCTAGAGTGCAAATAAGGAAGGGACCGAACTTTAGGTGGCTTTCTGGAATTTTTAGCCGTGGGTTTAGGGGCTTGGTTATATTGTTTTATGAATTTTAAGTGTTTGTAAGATATGGTAAAAAGTTTGGGAAAATTCGGTTAAGTTTCGAGTCGATTCGGGTTAAAACCGGGACACCGGTCCAAGTTTTAAAACGAATTGGTTAAGTTATGAAATGAGCTCGAGTTTACATCTAAGAATGATTATAAATATGTTTTGGGACATTTTTAGGAGTTTAGTAAGATTCGGATCAAAATAATGAGTTTTGGGTTTATCCGGGATTTAGTCGTCGCAAGAAACGTGAATTAAAGGATTATTGGAAACGTCTAGATTTAAGCTTAATAAAAATTATGGGAAATTATATTTAACCTCAAATAATTATTAGAAGTCTAAGTTTTTAATTTGGGAATTTTATACTAAGTTTTGGCTTAATTCGGGATTAAAACGCATTATTATGTTATATTTAAGGATTAATTTAAAGGTCATCGATTTAAGCCAAATAAAAATATGGGAAAATTCTTGTAGGCTTAAATAATTCTTTGGGACATGTTAGAGTCAATGGAATTAAGAAAAGGTCACAAACGTGAAATTTTACGTCTAGGGGCAAAACGGTCACTTTTGGGTTTCTAGGGGCAAAATAGTCATTTTGCAACCGGAGTGAGATTTTGGTCCTGGTAGCGCCCTGAGCACATTTTATCATGATTTAAATGTTTATGCATCATGATCATGATTTTTAATATTTTATGAAAATATACGTTGCATGCTTGGTTTAAAGGAAAAATTACGTATATGCATGTTTTTATTAAGTGATGAATATGATGATGTTTTTTGAAGGATGTGAGTTGGTTGTGACTGACGATGTATATGTATACGATGATATGATTGGGAATATCGTGAGGGGAAAAGGCCCCAGAGGGAGCCCATTTATGGGAAAAGGCCCCAGAGGGAGCCCCGACGATCGTATTTCCATTGGCATGATATGATAGGCCAAGGCCCAGTTGACGGGTGAGAGTGTCGCTGGTGTCCCCGCCGCCCAGTACTGTGGTTATACGTAGATGGATTCATCGATAGAGCTGATACGATAGAGCTGATACGAAAGTCACAACTAATGAACCGAATTCAATTAAAAAGAACACGTATACGTATATGATGACATGAGATGATATGTTTTGACACGATATGATTTTACACGACACGTATACGTATATGATGACATGAGATGACATGTTTTGAGACGATACGATTTTACTCGACTCATTTACATTATGTTTTTAAGTTCTTTAAAGGTATGTTGGCATTAAGTTTTTTAAGTTCATGAAAGATATGTTGAGTATGATATTTTTCACTGTTATGTGTCTGTATATGTACTTGTTATTCCTGGTACAGGCGTGTTGAGTCTTTAGACTCACTAGGCGTGTGTGATGCAGGTGAGCTAAATGCTGAGGAGACTGGAGGTGCCGAACTCTGAGTAGGCAGACTTAGTGGGTGACACGACCCGAGGACCACATGTTTTCCGCATTACGATTTATGAGATTGAGAGGATATTAATATATTTATACGTTGATGAATTTAAGATTTTTACTCGTTTATGTTTACGTATGATTTTGGATGAGTTTGGTTATTTTAAACTGCACTATTTTTACGGTAAGATAATTATGATTATTTTAAATGTTATTTCGAAAATGCAAGCTTTTATTTTAAAAAAAAATAAAAAAAATTCCGCATTTATATAAAACGAGTGAGACGTTACAATAACAGTGAACTAGTTTATATTCCATCAAATTAATTATATTCAAAGCTTGCTAGTTGCTAGCTACACATTTAATGCATAGGAACTTTAGAAACGCCAACATTTTAAAGTTGTAGAAAAATTGGGATGCGCGTGTTTTAATTTAATTTCCCACTACTTCGAAAATTTCGAGTCACGACTGCGGAAGAGTCGAGCAAGATGGAAAATCACCGGGTCAATCCATGGTGTAATAAAATCGATCCGGCGGGGGTGCGAGCATGGTTCCCTCGCATGATTACTGTTCCACTTTTATCGATATTTCACGAAACAGTCGAGACGTCGTCATGGATTTTTAATTTTAAAAAAATATCAGATTCCCAACATATTATAAAAATTTCTATTGACGAAATCCGAGACACACCCTAGTGGTGTTGTGATATGAGGAGAATTATTGCAGATAGAAAATAGACTAACCCTGAATGAACCGGACAACAAAAATGGAAACAAATAAGAAAACAGTACGATCATATAATATAATGTCTTGACGGAAACACAGTAATATTCTCTATTTTTAATTTTAGGTGGATAAAATTATGATTTTAGTACATTTAAAAAGTATAAATTTAAAATATATTTTGACCTATGCTACAGTAGAGAAATTAAAATATATATTGTATTTGTAATTAATATAATAAAACCAGTCACAAAATACAACAAATTCGTTATAGTTAGAAGATATGCATGCATGCATGATGTTATTTTACACACCTTACAATTTTTTTTAAAAAAAATGTGTAGCTAGCATATTTAATAAATTTATGTTAAATAGATGATCCATTCTTATGTTCTTTTTTTAACAATAACCAATAGATAATCCTATGATAACTAAGTGCACCAATCATACTTTTTGGGTCTCATCTTCAATTTGAAGTAAAGATCATGTTTTACACACATTGGTATATGAGTCAATGTCCTATGTTCGATTACCAGATGGCAAGGACTACAATTATTTGGATGAAGATTCTTGGGGTGTAATAATTGTTCGCGTCGGTAGAACAATCAAAATGTGATGTATGAGCTGTTGTACGATTTAAAAGACTTGAGTTGCACCGTTACCACCAGCTATAGTTTTTTATGAAGCGGCAAACGATCGGTTCTACACCTGCTTTTAGCTAATATTCAATGAATCATCATCCCTGATCTTGTAGGGATTAAATTTGCATCCATGTTCGCATCACCGCTTCAAATATCCATTGAGCTGCCCAATGTATATTTTTATTAATTATTTTTATGAAATAATAATTATTAAATAAATAAATATTATTATTATCGAGATGAGTTCAGTGGGAAAAATTGTCATTCTTAAGATTTTTTTAAGATTTCAATAATAAAGCAATCGGACGTTGTTTCAAAGACAATTTGACCTTTCATTTTGAAAATATTTTGACCTTTCATTCGTTCTAACATGGTGTGCCGACAACTGTGTTGCTGAATTATTCAGTCTTTGGAAGCTTATTTATCCCATCAACTTTGGAAAATATACATTCAATGTCACTTTGAAGATTTCAGTTTAATAAAAAGAGAATTGTATGCTGATACTTTATAAATTCATCGATATCAACGTCTCAAATATAAAATGAGATTTCGAGTTCGAAACTCTACCAAACTCGAAACATAAAATCTTGATCTTAACATAATTTATTTATTGCTATAGTGTACGTATATGTCTAAACTCACAGTTCCATCTCTCAAAATCCACTATTCTAATATATACTCGAATTTATTTATAGACCAATTTGTATGGTTGTCACTCGAGATTTTTCCGATGTAATCCAACATTTAATGAAATAACACCAACCTTTCAAACTAATTTAAACTCGGTGATATAATTTATTTTTTCTGATGATATTTAATGCTATTGTTATATATTTTTAATTTAGTTTCAAGAATTTCATAATAAATTTCATAACATTGACTCATTGAGTATATATATATATATATATATATATATATATATGGTTCTAAAAAAATTCGATATAAAAAATTAAATAAGTAATTTAAAGTTTATGAATTAAATTTTTATTTTCCGAAAAATTAAATTATAATCCAAATAATCAAATTATTAATTCGGTATCTAATCACAATTAAGCGCAAGATTAAGACAAAAAAGCGTTAGGTTTGAGGTTTAGTAGGTTCCAAGAAAGCTGCCGCCTTTGCTTACTCATTCTACGTACCCGTGTTTAATATTGCATGCAATCTCACTTATAAATATCCCCCACTACCCTTCTCGTTTCTCCACAAGATCGACAACTTTCATATACTAAATCATTCTGAAATTTCATTCTTTTTAAGGGAGAAATTACACAGAACCAAATGGCCGTTTTCTTGAATCGTAGCATTTTTCCTGCGTTGTTTTTGGTGCTGATCGCCACATTTGTGGGCTTGTCATACGGGCAAGGCACACAGGTCGGGTTCTACTCGAGCTCGTGTCCTCGTGTCGAATCCATAGTCCAATCCACAGTACGGTCGCATTTTAATGCTAATCCTGCAATTGCACCAGGCTTGCTTAGAATGCACTTTCATGACTGTTTCGTTCGAGGCTGCGACGCATCCATACTTATTGCTGGGTCCAACACCGAGAGAACGGCTCCCCAAAACAGTTTACTTGGAGGATTCGATGTGATAGACGATGCGAAGACACAGCTAGAGGCTGCGTGCCCAGGCGTCGTATCATGTGCGGACATTCTTGCTCTTGCGACTCGTGACTCGGTCGTGCTCGTAAGTTTTATCCGTCTTTTGATTAGTTACATGTTTTATTCGATTTTAAAGCAATATTCCTGTTTGATTTTGACGTGTGATACATGCCATGTGAAACAGGCTGGTGGGGCGAGCTGGGCTGTGCCCACAGGGAGGAGAGATGGTCGGATTTCAGCGGCGAGCGAGGCTTCCAATCTGCCTGGTTTTAGAGACTCCATCGCTGTGCAGATACAAAAATTCCAAGACAAAAGACTCAACGTTCAAGATCTTGTCACACTCGTCGGTAATAAACTAACTCAACAAACCAAGTAACCTCCAAAATGCATGCACTTATTATTTCAAATAATAAACTAACATCAAATATTCTTGAAAATAGGAGGACACACCATCGGCACCTCCGCTTGCCGGTTCTTCCGCGACAGGCTATACAACTTCAATTCCACCGGCAGTCCCGACCCAACAATCGATCCTACGTTTCTCCCGACTCTCCAGTCCCTTTGCCCCCAAAATGGGGACGCTTCGAGGAGGGTGGCGATGGACAATGGCAGCGAAAACCGGTTTGACAGCTCGTTTTTCGCGAACCTGAGAGACGGGCGAGGAGTTCTTGAAACAGATCAGAAATTGTGGAGCGATGAAGCAACCCGACCGACCGTGCAAAGTTATATAGGAATCAGAGGGCTGGCCGGATTGTCGTTTAGCGTGGAGTTTGGGAGAGCCATGGTGAAAATGGGCAACATTGACGTTTTGACAGGCACGGATGGTGAAATACGTACAGTTTGCTCCGCCGTTAATTAAGATTAATGATTTTAAATTACTGTGTAAAACTAGTTCACATAAAAATTGATTTAATTTTTGTCAATATTTATATTATAATCATGTCATTTGTTCCATAATTAGATTTGTTACCGTCAGATTTCAACCCGAAATATCGTCCCTAAATAATTTCGGTATGTCAGTTTATGTAACTTTGTAATTGTTAATGGAAGCAATACGCTAAATGTTTTTTTTTTTTTTTTTATAAGAAACATACAATACGCTAAATGTGATCAAAGTGTTCTAAGGACATCGCGAATTGCAAGTAATTTTAATAGAAATAATGTATATAATTCTTATATATCAGACAAAATAAGATCAAGGTACGAGATAATACTGCTCCAACAATTGCACACCAGAATCTTATCCTTATCCCTAGCCGCATAATCTAGCCTCGTCACGGCATTGAACAGATCAACATACAATTTTCTGAGCTGTCGCCTCTCCTTCGCGGGTTTGCCCTGGATTATCGTGTATAAATCCCGCTTCAGGTAAGATGAACTCTTTTTCAGTGCCTTTTGAGCTTCCTCCCAAGATTCCGCCATTAGCAAATCCTTCACTTTGAGTAGGCTCTGGGCGGTGATTGGTATGCTGTTTTCTGCTTCTTCGAGTGTCTGGTCTGGTACTGCGAATCTTAGCTCCAGGGCGATGGCGGATTTGGTGAGTATTGTGGATGTTGGCGCTTTGAGTAGGCTCTGCGCGTGGATTGAGTAAGATTGATCTTCTACTGGCGGCGGCGGCGGCGGTGGTGGGGTGGGCATTTCTTGGGCTTGGAGGATTTTGTTTGGGAGGGTAATCGAGTATGTGAAACGATGATGGGAGTAATGCCATGGTTGATGGTGCATACATGTGATCCATGAGTTGGATAAGAAATTCAAGTCATGTCTTACCGTAAATACTAAGAGTACGTGGCCATGCATGAGACGAGTTAAATCGCTTAATATTTGAAATAAAAAATAATAATATTTTTCATATAAAATAAAAAACTTTTTTTATGAATTAGATTGGATAGGAGATTCATCTCGTAAAATTTATTTGTGAGACGGTTTTATAATAGTTTTTGTGAACCTATAATTGCCTCTTCCAAAAAAAATTTAAAAGTTAAGGAACTATAAAAATCGTATTTAGTCGTCTTAATTTAGGTTTTGGTCATCATGAATACAATATTTGTTATTAAATATAAGAAAAATTATAATTTTATTAATAATATATATTTATTTTTTTTATAAAAATGTACGGGTCGGGACCGAGGCTGGTCCGGCTAAACTCGAGACCTGTTCTGAACCCGCTTAGGTTCCGTTTAGGCGGGTCTAAATCCGCCCCACCAGGACCAAGTTGAGGAAGAGGGTTATCTTTTTTCACTGCGATGAATGGACTAGTATGAAAATTTAAACGTACAATTAGTGCATTATTCGTTGATTTATTTGTTTTTTTATTAATCCAGATATTTGAGCTTTATCAGACTAAGGGAGTGTTTGGGAGATCTTTTGCTTACTTTAAAATAATTTTTCTAGAAATTTTTTGAAAGTAGGTGAGAAGCAAAAGTATTAGTGTTTAGAAATAAAATCCTAGAGTCAATATAATCTAAAATTTGAGTGGTTGGAGAAGAGCTCATTTCATTTTTTTTTTTTGTTTGTTTGTAAAATTACAACAATATTCTTAACCTACATAACATTTACCTTTTAAATTATATAAATTCTGGTACTCACACCATCAAAAATGTATTTATATATTTATTATTAAATTTTAGATATTTTGTATCAAATTAATTTATCTTTTTATAATATGAATGCTGGAAAATTTATATAAGATTTAATAAAAATAAAAAAATCAAATGAAAAACTTTGTATAAATGCACAAAATATGTAAACAAAAATTATTTAGAAATGTAATTATAAAAAATAATTTTTAAAATACAAATGCTTGTAATAAAATATGATTTTTAATTTAATGAATTTCATTTGAAACTCTTAAAAACTCATATATAAATAATATTTAACATTTTAAAAAAGCTCCAAAAATATTTATAAAAATTGAGAGTAAATATGGAACATGATAAATTTTAAGGATTCAAATGTCAAATTGTAACTTTAAATCATTAACAACAAAACCGAAACGTAAAAAAAAAATATCAATCTTGCTTATGGCTTTTGGTTAAAAGTTATAGAAGTTATAGCAGAATTTGGTTTTCACTAACAGCCAAAAACATTTATACCCAGCTAGAATTCAACAAGTATCAAACTCTCGCAAACACTCTTTAAATCGTCCCACATATGATCATTAGTTTTCTTTTTATCTTTTAATTTTTAAAAAAAACGAATTTGTGTCGATGTTCCACACACACACACACATATATATATATATATATGTGTTGAACATCGACACAAATATTCCAAAATGGTATGTTCTATATATACATAGGTTATATTATTAATTATTTGATATATTTAATCATATAAAATGTAAATTGTCAATTTTACACATAAATTTTGTTGAATCAATTATAATTATGTAATTATGTTTCGATGATCAGTTTTGATTTTTTAAAATAATAAAGGTACGATATTATAATGGTAAATGTAGATGTTTTCATAAAAATACGTACGGGGTAAACTCTCGGGGTTAGTACTATAACCTGCAAATCATGCTAGACAGGTAAATTGTAGTGAGAAAACTGCACATGTTTGACTATGAAAATGTCGGTAAAAAAATCGCAATACTGATCATTGATCAAGCGTTCAATTGCCATACCAATTTTATTGGGTCTCTCGTGAGATGATATCAGACAGATCTTTATCTATGAGACATGTCAACCATAATCATATTTACAATAATAAGTAATATTTTTTATATGAGTGACCTAAATAAAAAGATATGTCTCAAAAAATGTGTACCGGCTTAGACATCAATCCTTTGAGTTGGGAATAATTTGTTGATTCCATAGTTGTAGGCGTGATATATATTAGAGCCCGTTGTAGGCGTGATATATATTAGAGCCCGGACACAATTACTATATAGAGTGGTATGAGAAATGAAGTTGGGCAATGAGATATCAGATTTATGATAACATTGATCTAATTTTAATTTTGTTATCTAATATTCAACTTCTTATATAATTCCTACATATTCAAATCAGCTTTGGACTCTTTGATACAACATTAGGAAAATACCTTAAAATGAGGGACGACAATGGGACAGGACGAGGACGGGTTTGTTATTCTCATCTCTGTTGTGGGGACTCGGACGCTAATCATCTTCTTAATCCTCATTGAGACTAATTAATCAACTATAATAAACAGGGTCTAATTTTTTTTTTAAATAATGCGGAACGTAGTGACATAAAAACATATATATACATCTCAGTATATAAAAATATCAATCCTGTATCAAATACATTTATTCAGCTAAGGTTTAACAGCTAATATCAAGCGTCCAACCCTATCTCTAATCTAAGTCCGGAATCTCCACTCTAATCACGATCTCTCTTCATCTCCTCAACTCTGAATCTGTCCCACCTGTTGTCATGTACACGTACAGACAAGACAACAGCCGGATAACTCCGGTGAGAATAAATCCCAGTATAAATCAACGAAACATGCAATCATATGATAAACATAAAAGCATGGACAAATAACAGCAATATATATCAAAAGCTGAAATATAATTAATATCAAACTGTCGATAATGCACGTGACTCCACGACTCAGACTAGACTCAATCCTAGTCTAGAGATCCCGGTTTCCAGACATTGGCATTCCATATCAACCAACAGTAATAGAAAAGACTCCAGTTCTATCCATGTCGATATAGCATCGATAACCAGTAATAGAAGAAGCTCTGATTCTATCCACATCGGTATATTATCGATCACCAGTAATAGAAGAAACTCTGATTCTATCCACATCGATATGACATCGATTATCAGTAATAGAAGAAGTTATAATTCTATCCACATCGATACGGTACCGATCACCAGTAATAGAAAGAGCTACAATTCTATCCACATCGATAGCCAATCATCCGGTGACAACCTATGGCACTATCGCCAATATACTATCTTATAACATCGTGCAATGTGCCCGTGTCGATCCCACCACTATTAGGCACTTCTGTCATAAGATTACTCTTCTAATACCTGCTATCTATTAATCAATACTTGCTATCTATAAATCAAGAGAACAAGTACATCAATCCACTCAATGCAATATCCATGCAATAAAGTAAAGTATGTGATTTAGGGAAACTCAAGTCTAAACCGACTCAAGTCGATCTCCCAATACCATATTGACTTATACCTTTCGTTTGTAGTCTCGGTCTGAAGCAATATCAATTCTGAACTCAAGACTGTCTCTGTAAATCTGAAATGACATATTGATAATCATAATATCAATGTTCCATTCTCAATTCAATACTGAATCTGATTAATCTGGATTTAATTCAAATCACGGTATAACGGCACAATCTCAGTATCTCCGTCAATACCATATCAACAGACATCAATTACAAATCATAACTCAAATCCCATATAATCTGAAATCAATCCATACTCCAAATCTGTCCGATTTCAGATCAATATAATCATAAAATCATAACAATTTCATAATCAGTCTGTTTCTTAATCTGACTTCGATTTTATGACGTCTAACATGTCAAGAACATCATATATGAATCCTAATCAATTCTGACAATAGCTTAATTTCAAAACATGTCAAAACGTAGCAAAACTTACGTCCAGTTGTAGCCTACGTCGATAGGATTACAGTACTGAAGTCGGATTACGATTTGGACGGACAGATTTTGAACGATTGAAATTTGAATTGCAAAGAACCACACTTTCCCTTCAATTTTCCTTTTTATTCTTCTGAAGGAATACGTGTGATATGTGTATATATATATACATCTCGCATGCACTGATACGTGTCTTCCAAAAATTCATCCCCAGCTTCTCGTGCATATGCGCGCACTGTCTTCGCGCATATGCGCGAGACCATTGTCTCGGCGCGTGTTATGCACATCGCCTCGCACATATGCGTGCCCTTACTCGGCGCATATGCGCAAGGCCATTACTCAAAATTGCCAACTCTCGGGTTATCTCGCGCATATGCGCGGATACACGTCGCGCATATTCGCGAGTCTCTTTGGACGCAACTCGCACAGCTCGCGCATATGCGCGAGAATTTCTGTCCATTTCGCGCATGTGCGCATCTCATGTCGAGCATGTGCGCGGGAGGGACTGTCCTCGCATATAATTCGTTTCACGCCGACTCAAATCGTGTCCCGATTAATCCTTTTATAATCATATCAAATTATAAATCAATAATTACATATTACTAGGATTAAATTTCCGGGCATTACACTTATCCCTGAATTCTATCCTCGCCCCGATCCCCACTTTTTCCCCAAACCTGAAACTGCGGGGTTCAAATTTTCATCCTCACCCTATTTTCATTTTAAAAATATCAATGAAAGAGAACAAGTTCGATGATTTTCTCAAACAAAAACTTACTATTATCTAATATTATCAGTGATAATATCATTATTATATTATTAATATTAATAATAATATTATTTTATTATTAATATTACCTTCGGGATATGCTCGAAAATGGAGATAGTAACAGCACATCCGCCCAAAACTACTTCGGGAATTTTTAAAAAATCCATAAAAAACGAAAAAATCGAAGATCTCCATAGGACCTCAAACTCATAGAGAAAATTGTCATCCCTACTTAAAATTCGTATAATATAATTTTAAATTACGTTGTTTGCCGATTAAATTTTTGTATAATGTTCGGTTTTTCTCCTAATTTTGACAATGTGCATTGCAAGGTTGACTTGGTCAATGCATCCATCCGCTTTTGAATTTTCAATATATATATATATATATATATATATATATATATATATATATATATATATATATATATATATATAGAAAGGCGCGTTTAGGTGAAGTCAATTGGCTGCCCACTGGGATCTAATTAGCGGAAATCAGCAGACTTTGACAGTTTGCCTTGTCCTAATATATGTTGAAATTAAGGCAAATGATGGCTATGCAAATAAGTCAATTACTCTCTTTGAATTTTTTTTTAAAAAAATATTTATTTTATTTATTTATACTTGCCAATTAATAGTAAATTATTTATGCAACTCATTTAAATCCTTTTTCGATGTTATGTCAGAACTCCGATACTAAAGAACTAAATTTTAAAAAAATACAAATTAATGGACTAAGACCATCGTAAATTAACTGTCAGTCTTGAACAAGAATAAAAATAATAATAATCAAATAACATTATAAAAAATATAATTTTCCCCACGTTGTCTTCTTCATATCCTTCAGTGCCAAATAGAATTAAGACTTTTTCACATCTTCTTTATGAATTATCAAAGCTAATTTCAAGATGTGAACATGAAGAAAGCTAAATGTTTGCTCCCCACAAGTCACAACTCAATCGTGGCGGTGAAAGGAGACTATATAGGATAAGTTATTCTATCCTCCCACCGCATCTTTGATATTGTTAAATTAGGTGCTAGGATCAAAACTAAGCCACTTTATATATATTCACAATCTTGAAACATAAAATGTAGCAGCAATATTTAGAAGTTTTTCTCTTTTATTTTTCATAAAATTTGGTGCAAGTTCATAAAATATAACACCCAAAGTAGTTGATGTTGGAATTATTTTGTGGGCTCACATATAATTAATTAATTGTATGTGGATAAGTTATCTAACAAAAGAACTCAATAAGGTGTTAATTTTCACATGTCGGTTGGATAAATAACTTGGGAGTTGTATATATTGGCTTTGACAATCCTCCACCCTTGAGCTAGCTTTTGGGGTTGAGTTAGGTCCAAGTTCCAATCTTAACATATTATCAGAGCCCGGGTTCCACCGTTATGTGTTGGACTGCCTATAATTAGGCCACCCGTTCTGCCCGTAATTGGGTCATTTGTAAACTCCACGCTCCAGATGTTCATTCTTGGGCGTGAGGGGTGTGTGTTAATTATCCTACATCGGTTGGACAAATAACTTGGGAGTTGTATATATTGGCTTGGACAATCCTCATCCCTTGAGCTAGCTTTTGGGGTTGAGTTAGGTCCAAGTTCCAATCTTAACATAAGGTGATCTAATTAATTATGATTTCCAAGGTATTAAATAAATTGGTATGATCCACATTATGTGTAGAAACTCAACTCAATTAAGTCTTCTATTATGGGCAAAGACTCCTAATCTTATATAAGATTATGGTGCACGAAATACAGAGAATAACACAGAATACATGCGACACACATAATCTAGATCTCTCACTTTCTCCCATTTAAGACAAGAATAAGGTGGTTAATTCTATGTTGTCTTGAAAGATCCATCACTCCAACGCCAGATCAATAATCAGATTGTGGTACGTGTTTACTGTTATTTATATTTTCTGATAATTCGACATGAATTCTTGAAATGTTATGATATATGAATTTAATTACATGATTTGTAGATTTACGGTTCAATGAATTGATTAATTACTTTAATTCTAATTAGGTGAAAGGACACGCCGTGCAATATAATGCATGAACCACATGCAAGATTTATATTTTGTTCTCTTTAATCCGAAATTACATCCCAACTCATAATCCAACATGACCCTTTGAATTTTAGTTCAAAAAATTCCAACAAATCGGCTTTGGATTACTCGTGCTCCAGCTCATATTTTATCTCTTTCACTACCTATAAATATACCCCACATCTCCTTTCTCTTCTCACACAAAATCATCAAGAAAATCAAACGTACTTTCTGGATCCATACATCCATAACAATTTAAACACCATACACAATGAGAATTCAATTGAATCAAACACTTGCTGCTGCATTTTTTGTTCTGCTTGCAATATTCGCAACCTCCGCTTTCGGGCAAGGCACGCGGATTGGGTTCTATTCGAGCTCGTGCCCTCGGGTGGAATCCATAGTTCAATCGACCGTAAGGTCGCACTTTAATGCTAACCCTACAATTGCGCCAGGGTTGCTCAGAATGCACTTTCATGACTGTTTTGTCCAAGGTTGCGATGGTTCTATACTTATTGCTGGAGCTAACACTGAGAGAACTGCCCCACCTAACAGTTTGTTGAGAGGGTATGAAGTGATAGATGATGCAAAGACGCAGCTGGAGGCGGCGTGCCCTGGCGTCGTTTCGTGTGCTGATATTCTTGCTCTTGCTGCACGGGACTCAGTGGCGCTGGTGAGATTTTACATATTTCTTGTTTCAGTATTCTTTGAAAATATGAGTTCTTTCTCAAATATATATCATAGCTAGCCCTGTCCAAAATCCTGAATCCAAAATACATTTGTTTGCAATTGCTGCAGGCTGGAGGGGCCGGCTGGTCTGTGCCGACTGGGCGGAGAGATGGACTGGTTTCGTTGGCGAGTGATACTTCTAATCTCCCTGGTTTTACCGACTCCGTTGATGTGCAGAGGCAGAAATTTCAAGCAAAAGGACTCAATACTCAGGATCTTGTCACCCTTGTTGGTAAGAAATACTGAAATTGTCTTGTAGAAAACAACATTTATCTACGAAAAAATGTAAAGATATTAGTCGCATAAAATTGCACAAACGACACTTTTCTTGCAACCATTAATGTACTCGAACGAGATTGGAAGATAATATACTGAGAAGACGTAAATCATGCATTGTAAATTTGTAACAGTGAATGTCAATTTTAGCTGTAATGAAAATTAAAGTCAAAACTTCAATAACCCACAAATTATCACTATTTTGACTTTGACTTGTGCATGCATGTCCAAATTTATACATTTCAAATTCCAGCTAAATATAGAAACCTTTTTGAAAATTATGCAGGAGGCCACACCATCGGCACCTCCGCTTGCCAGTTTTTCAGCTACAGGCTGTACAACTACAATTCCACAGGCAGTCCCGATCCGTCGATCGACCCAGCATTTCTCCCAACTCTTCAGTCTCTTTGCCCTCAGAACAGCGGCGGTTCAACTCGTATCGGACTCGACAACGGTAGCCAAAACCGGTTCGACAACTCGTTTTTCGCCAACCTAAGGAGCGGCCGGGGAGTTCTTGAATCGGATCAAAGGTTATGGTCCGATGCGTCGACCCAGACTTCTGTGCAACGTTATTTGGGGATAAGGGGTTTGCTTGGATTGACATTCAGTGTGGAATTTGGGAGGTCCATGGTGAAGATGAGTAACATCGAGGTCAAGACTGGGACAAATGGTGAAATTCGTCGAGTCTGCTCCGCAGTCAATTGATCGAATGTACTTCATGCAAAAATTAGTTTATATTATATAGTTCGTTGAGCTTAATTAATTGGCTGTCATAAAATTGTACGTATAAGACTTACAAAATGAATAAAGTCATAAATTAGTTACATTGTTCATTACTTACAAACTCAGTGCAATTTACGTGACTAATATTATTTACAAGATATTATGTTAGTCCGAAAGTAAAGAAATCTGAGACAAAATATGCCTTGAGGCTTGTTCTTATTATTCATCAATCAGAGTTTAAATACAAGAGAAGAAAAAACTAACAAACTATAATCAAGGAAACAAAATAACAACTCTAACAACCCTTGATACTATCAAGAGTTTAAAACTTAAATATACTATCGGGAATTCCTAAGATAAGGGAACTAGAATATGTCACATATTTCTACACTCCCCCTCAAGCTGAACCATAAACATTCATGAGGTTTAGCTTGCCACACAAGTTATCAAACATAGGACGGAGTAAGGCCTTGGTGAGAATGTCTGCAACTTGGAGACGTGATGGAACGTAGTGTAATGCAATATCTTGATTCTCAATCTTCTCACTAATGAAATGTCTATCAAGCTCAATGTGCTTAGTGCGATCATGGTGAACTGGATTGTTGGCTATGCTCAGGGCTGCTTCATTGTCACAGTGGAGATGGACGGAGTGTTCAAATGGAATTTGTAAACTTTTGAGTAGGCGTTTTAGCCAAATTCCTTCGCAAATCCCATGAGCTAGAGCCCTATATTCAGCTTCTGCACTACTCCGAGCAACGACTGATTGCTTCTTGCTCCTCCATGTAACCAAATTACCCCAAACAAAAGTGCAATAACCTGAGGTAGACTTCCTGTCAGTTTTCGATCCTGCCCAATCAGCATCGGTAAACACTTCTAATTTTCGACTGGTGTTCTTTCTGAAGAATAAACCTTTGCCAGGTGAACCCTTTAGGTATCTAAGAATTTTGAAAACAGCTTCCATGTGAGATTCCTTGGGATTGCTCATAAATCGACTGACAAGGCTCACTGCAAAGCTAATGTCTGGTCTGGTGTTAGCTAGGTAAATAAGCTTTCCAACCAACCTTTGATATCTCCCCCTCTCTACTGCAGTTTCAGAGTCTCCAGCATCAAGCTTTAAATTCGACTCCATAGGTGTTTCAGATGGTTTACATCCAAGCATGCCCGTTTCTTTGAGAAGATCAAGAGTATACTTGCGTTGAGATACACAAATACCTGTCTGGGAACGAGCTACTTCCATGCCTAGAAAATACTTCAAATTTCCTAGATCTTTCACTTCAAATTCAGTAGCTAGGATCTGCTTCAAGCACTTAATCTCCTCCTCGTTGTCTCCTGTGATTATAATATCATCGACATATACACTCAATATGGTAATCTTTCCGCTGTGCGTATGCTTAGAGAACAATGTGTGATCAGCCTGGCTTTGAGAATAACCATATTGTTTGAGTACTCGTGAAAATCTATTGAACCATGCACGAGGACTTTGCTTTAAACCGTAGAGAGACTTCTTCAATTTACACACCTTGCCACGAGTGCGTTGATTTTCAAATCCAGGAGGGATATCCATATATACTTCTTCTGTGAGGTTACCATTGAGGAATGCATTCTTCACATCAAGTTGGTGAAGTGGCCAGTCCAAATTTGCTGCTAAAGATAAAAGGACTCGTATGGTGTTGTGTTTAGCAACTGGAGCAAAAGTCTCCTGATAATCAATCCCATAAGTCTGAGTGTAACCTCTTGCAACAAGTCGAGATTTTAGCCTTTCAACTGTACCATCAGCATTGTGTTTCACTGTAAATAGCCATCTGCACCCAACCGTACGCTTTCCAGGAGGCAATACGGTTATCTCCCATGTATTATTTTTCTCCAGTGCTCTAATCTCTTCATAAGTGGCCTTTTTCCAATCTGGAATGGCAAGTGCTTCGTACACTGTATTAGGTATGTTAACTTGATCCACTTGAGAAACATAAGCTCGGTATTGAGATGACAATTTCCCATAGTAAACATAGTCTTCAATCTGATATGGCGTGTGAGTACGAGCTGTTTTTCTCAATGCAATAGGCAAATCTAGTTCATCAACATTTATAGAGTCAGTATTAGAGCTGCTACTAAGTTCAGATGTACCTGGATCATGGTCAGGGGACATTGGAATTGTGGTTGATTCTTGGCAGCCCTGAACTTGTGGAAATTGGCTATCTGGTGGAGCTTGAATTTGAGTTGTAGGCACAGATGCAGTAGGAGCATTAGAAACACTTGTGGTTATTGACACAGAAGGAACATCTAATTGATCTTGGTATGTGTACTCCCACTCCCAATTCTGATATTCGCTCATATTCTCCCCTTGAATGGAAGAGTTGGGGTAAAAAGGTTTGTGTTCTAGGAAAGTGACATCCATAGTGTGAAAGAATTTTCTGTGAGATGGTGAGTAACATTTGTACCCTTTCTGGGAAGGAGCGTACCCTAAGAAAATGCATTTAAGGGACTTTGGAGCAAGTTTACTTTGGTCATATAAATGGACAAAGGCTGAACATCCAAAGATTTTGGGTGATATATTGAGGAGCAACCTCGTGCTTGGAAAGGTTTTGAGTAATATTTGACACGGGGTTGAGAAATTTAGTACCCTGGATGGCATTCTATTGATGAGGTAAGTTGCGGTGAGTACAGCCTCCCCCCAGAAGTGGTTTGGAACGTTGGATGTGAACATAATAGAACGAGCAACTTCTAAGAGATGTCTATTTTTCCGTTCAGCAATTCCATTTTGCTGGGGAGTTTTGACACAAGAACTAGTATGAACAATACCATGAGAGATGAAATAATCACCAAGAACAGAATTGAAATATTCGCTTCCATTATCAGTGTGAACAATTTGGATATTGGTATTGAATTGATTTTGAATCATGGCATGGAATTGTTTAAATATTTTGCTAGTTTCTGATTTGGCTTTCATTAAAAATACCCAACTTAACCGAGTGTGATCATCCACAAAGAGTAAGAACCATTTGGTATTAGTTACATTAGGTACTCTAGATGGACCCCAAATATCACTATGGATCATAGAAAAAGGATGAGTAGCCTTGTATGGTTTAGGGGGATAAACATTACGTGTATGCTTCGAGAGTTGGCAAATATCACAGTGCATTAACTTGGCATTTTTATTCAAAAATAATGATGGAAATAATCGTGCGAGATACACAAAATTAGGGTGACCAAGTCTACAATGAAGCATCATAATTTCTTGATCATTATTACCAGAAATTGAACTAAAACTAGATGCCAAGTTTGAAGTTGGAACTGGTGGTAGATCAGGGAGTTTGAGAAGATATAATCCTTCTTGAAGTTCAGCACTGCCAATCATCTTCCCCGAGTCCAAGTCCTGAAAAACACATGAGTTTGCCGTGAATTGAGTGAGACATTTTAAATCTGTATTTAGTTTATGAACAGACAGTAAATTACAGTCCAATTTTGGAACAAAAAATACAGATTTAAGTTGTAATGTAGGAGAGATATTCACGGTCCCAATACCCACAACGTCTGACTTAGAACCATCAGCTATACTAACTGTAATTGTCTTATCACAAGGTGAGTATGCTGAAAATAGACTCTGGTTACCAGTCATATGATCAGAGGCTCCAGAATCAACTATCCATGAGGATGAATAATTTGATCTGGTGTGAACAGCCTGAGATATGTTACCTCTCTGAGCAACATTAGCACCTCCAGTAGTTGAAGAGGACGGAGCCAGAGGAGCTTGAATTTGATGTGACTGGTTGATTAAACTCTGGAGAAGTTCTAACTGATCCTTGCTAAATAGTGTGGTTGAGAAGCATCTGAGACAGGAGTTGTGGAATCACACATCATAATTTTCCTTCGACTCTCTTCATGTCGAATAACAGAGAATACCTCTCTGAGTGAGGGTAATGGCTTGATGCTTATGACACGTCCACGGGCCTCATCCAGTTCTTTGTTGAGTCCAGACAAGAACTTAAAGACACGCTTGGTTTCAACGATTGTCTATAGAGTTTACCATCTTCAGGACAAGTCCACTTTTGAGTGTCGATGAGATCTATTTTCTGCCAATGTCTCGTGAGGGAGCTAAAATATTGAGTGACAGAGAGATCACCTTGCCTTAGCTCATAGAGGAGGCTCTCAGTTTCAAACACTTCGGAAGTGTTTTCAGAACTGGAGAAGGTTACTTTGGCTGCTTCCCAAATCTCGGCAGCAGTGGCATATAGCAGAAAATTCTCACCAATTTCAGGAGTCATGGAGTTGACAAGCCATGACATGACCATATTATTGTTGGCTTTCCACGTTTTGAATGCAGAATCATCTTCCTTCGGAGCAGTAGTGGCACCTGTGATATAATCATCCTTGCTTTTACCACAAATGAACATTAAGACAGATTGAGACCACTGCAAATAATTTTGTCCATTGAGTTTGTGACTCGTGACTTGGGTAGAGAAGTGATCTGTGTTTGGTTGGGAGTTTGTAGAAGGATCAGATGAAGTCGAGGCGAAGCCATAGTTGTTTCCATATTTTGTCATCGCTCTGATACCATGTTAAGATTAGAACTTGGACCTAACTCAACCCCAAAAGCTAGCTCAAGGGGGGAGGATTGTCCAAGCCAATATATGCCACTCAAAGGTTAATTATCTAACCGATGTGGGACATTTAACACACCCCTCTCACGCCCAGGAATGAACATCTGGAGCGTGGAGTTTACAAATGACCCAATTGTGGGCAGAACGGGTGGCCTAATTATAGGCAGTCCAACACATAACGGTGAAACCCGGGCTCTGATACCAAAAAGAAATCTGAGACAAAATATGCCTTGAGGCTTGTTCTTATTATTCATCAATCAGAGTTTAAATACAAGAGAAGAAAAAACTAACAAACTATAATCAAGGAAACAAAATAACAACTCTAACAACCCTTGATACTATCAAGAGTTTAAAACTTAAATATACTATCGGGAATTCCTAAGATAAGGGAACTAGAATATGTCACATATTTCTACAGAAAGTTTACAAACAAACACATACAGAAGAATAACATATGCATAGTAGAAAATATAATATCATTAATAATAAAATTAATCTTACATGCAAAATAGCTATACCTATTATATATTTTGAAGTACTCGTACGTGTTTACTTAATATTCAGTGCGATGTATATGATCAATATGTTTCTTGTGAGATGGTCTCACAAATCTTTATATGTGAAACGAGTCAACTTTACCGATATTCACAATAAAAAATAATATTTTTTCATAGATGACTCAAATAAGAGATCTGTCTCACAAAATATGACACGTGAAATCGTCTCACATGAATATTTGTCTATGTATATTATGAAGTTCATCATTAGAATATCCAATTGACCGTATAGAATGTCACAATCAGAATCTTCATATTTCTTAAAGCGTAGAAAGTAGGTAGAAAACGTGTAAGACTTTATAATCATATTATATAAAATTTCAATTATTACAAGAATCTTAAATAAATTTATACCGACTTCAAAGTGCAACATAGTCAAATCGAAATTTACTAGTATACAATAAATCCAATAGATTTTATTTCGAATTTTAGAATATTAATTAACTCATCAAGTTTTTCGGTTCCCAACACCGATTTTTAATTTTCAGTTATTTTAATCAAGTTTTTGTCATGACGTAAGGTAAATTAGTATTTTTCGACTTCATGTAACTCTTCTTTATATCACAACGACACTCGGTGAAACATGACTAAAAGCTAAAATAATAAAGTTGTTATCAAACTTTGAATATTTAACAAATTAAAACTTAAAATGAGATAAATTATGGACAAAAATTTATTTTCTACTTTCCTCAAGTATCAATATTCCATTGAACTCAAATTAAAATATAATATCATGTTCTGATAATAAATGAAAATGATTTTTGTAAAAATAAAACAATATATGATTATAGTTATTTTTAATTCCAAATACGAAGAAAGTAGTCGAAAATAAAATTGAACATACCCAGCTTCCACTTTTTGGCCTCAATTAATAATGGATTAATGCATTCATATTTATCACCTCTACACTAGCTAGCCGAGGGGACAAATCACACCTTCACAAGCAGGAAACCTCTGATTTTCGAAGCATTTCAGTAGCAAAATTCGAGCAACATTCTACTCAAATTTAGAGCAAGGTTCTGCCAGTTTTTTAAGCTCTGTAGCAGCATTACTAAGCAACTTTCTGTCCGTTTTCGAAGTGATTTGAGCAGCATTCTATTTTGAAGTAGTTGAGCAGTTTGTTCGAGCAGTCCAACAACAAACCTTTCACGTTTTAATTCAATAAAATAGTGGTAAATGGGCTTATGTTTTAAAAATTATATACATGTATGATGTTTCTATGTTCTTGTTGGGTTTTGAAATGAATCTTGATTTGATGATAACAAAATTTCTTATTGTGTTTCTAACATATTTACTCAAGTGTGTAGTTGCTTGTTCAATTTGGAAGTGAGACGTTGCTGAAAAATTCCAGCACACCTTAGTTTTTTGCGAGCTAAAGTGTTTTGAAAATATCTCATAGCCCGATAATTCAAATGATCAGCCACCAAAACAGTATACATCCAACTCAAAATGCTACAAATCATATTCAGCAGACTTCACTCAAATTCAATATAGTAGAATTTCTGGCACAATTGAGTGTTTCGAGTATATCTCTTATGTCATAACTCTAAATTGAGTGATTCTTAATTATATGGAAAGATAAAAAAAAATGACTACAACTTTATGTTCATCACTTTGCCCAAATGTCAAATGACCAAGAGTTATAATCAAGAAACATGGCTACTGAAACTGATAGTGCTGAAATCACGAGTGCTAAAATGCAGTAGACTCCGAAATGTATCAGAGCCCAAACAGCATATATGACTATTGAAAACCAGTAGTTGTTGTAAATAGAAGACATCCAGTAGCTGCTACATCTAATAGAGCCCAAAATCAGCAAAAGACGAGGAAAGTGTCCAAAATCACGAACGATTGTTTCAATGTCAAAAACAATATAAAAAAATTATTAATAGTCTTATTCTTGTATCTAACATTTATATCATTTTTGGATGCCATAAATACAATAATTTGAAGATCAAATTCAAGTTTTGAAGGGAATTCACTATTCAAAGCATGTGCAACATACACAAAGAATTTAGCTAAGTGTGAGGATACATTATGTAGATTATGATGAGGTTGTGTTATATAGTCGAGTATGATGAGTTTAGGCAATATATAAATCCTAAGTTGAAATGAGTTTGTACAAGTGCGTACTGATCAAAGTCTTCTTGTAGAAAACAAATTTGTTTCTATTTCTTTATCGCATTTAATTTTTATTAGTATTATTTTAAGATTCGTTATTGAAACATTTTATGTGTTCTTCAAATACCAAAATATTGGATACCAAATGTTTGATAAAATGTTTCAATCAAAAGGTGTACACATTCATGTTGCATATCTTTTAAATGTTTTTCAAAATATTTAATGGTTTTTACAATGGATTATTTTGAGGATCTTCCGCTTGGTCTGAAAATCAAACTCGATTTAAGTTCTCGATATTTAATATTTTGAGAACCGAGCTATTGGAGTTCAACGATTATCCTTCAATCGATCATATCAGTTCTGGTTTTCAAACTCGATCGAGCATGTTCCTTCATTTCGTACAAGTCTAAAAATTATGTTTCAAGCACTAATCTGATTCGAATTGATACGAGAAGTTCCTTGCATTGTGACGTCATCATTGAAATCGCGAAATTCATCGTTTAGACCACGAAATCGCATTTGTACCATTTTTGAAAATTTTAGTATGACTCGTAACTTTGCGTAAGAAACTCGAAATTCTATTGCACCGGCCGTTCCGTAAACCACATGACATAGGCTTTCCATTTATATCAAATCTTCAAACTTTTTATTTTTGGAAAATTTCCCGGACCATCCCATTCGACCTTTAGAAGTGCTGAAATTATTGAACTCTCTATTATTTTTTTTAATACTATTTTTCAATTATTGTTTTTATTGTCACCATTTTGAGGTATTATGAGCATTTCCACTTGTCTTATTCCATGAAATAACAACTCCTCGTACCCGCGCCTCAGTTGCCATCCATATATCACTAACAAAGATGTCATCATTAATAACCTTAAAGACTGAATTCACTTTAGTGGGAAGATCCTGAGTAAGACTGTAGTGCCCAAATTTAATACACGTATAACCCATGCATTCATTTAACTATTAAATCATTTAAATTAATTTTAAGTGAGTTTTGGCGATGCATGATTTATTTAAATGCATTATTTTAAATTATTTATGTTTATGTGATGCACGTATATTCTGTTCTTGCTGTGTCGATCAAGTCATATTATGCGTTGCGTTGATTTTTTTAGCGTAAAAGTTATGTATCGTGATAGTAGTTTGAGCGGATCATGAATCGGATCAATTGCGAAGGAAAATTTTTAGATCTAAAACTCGTTTTTACTGTTCATGTCAAAACTGCGATTTTTCTGTTCATATTTTGGGAAAACTTTCAACGGCAAAAACGTGTAACTTTTCGATACATTCGATTTGATATATGATTCGAAATTTTTGGATGAAAAATGAGTGAGTTATGATATTTTCCGTGCGACTGCGCAAACTGAAATTTTCAGAAAATTATGTTATTGATACGTTTCTTGAAGTTTCATGTTGCAGGCTTCGTTGGGGGCTCGACCGGTGATTGTTGCTGCGTGTAGGTACTTGCTTATGTTGTTGGGTCGATCACTAATGGTTCGCTTCGGGTCATTGGGCATCTAGTTGAATCAAATGTTGTAGGAATCAAGTTGATGTCAAAGACCGTATTTTGGTTCGTATGAGTTGTAGGGTGAACGTCGTCACGTTGGGGCAATTACACGAGTTTAGTTCACTGCTATGGTGTCCTGGGATAGTCTCGAGTTGTGGAATCTTGTGCCATTATGTGTTAATTAGGAGACTAAGTATTGTGTAAGTTTTTCCTCGCAGGTTCAGAAATACGTAGGCACACGGACCCTTACCCGGACCCCCGCACGGGGTCCGTGCCTTTGTTCCCTCAGCAATGTCTAGGACCCGAGTGTACACGGACCCTCACACGGACCCAAGCACGGGGTCCGTGCCTCTCCCCTTTCCGAGTACTCCTTTTACAGTATCTACACGGACCCTGACCCGGACCTTTAGACGGGGTCCGTGCCCTTGCTTTTCTACACACACCCCATACAGTGTCTACACGGACCCAAGCCAGGACCCAGACACGGGGTCCGTGTCCTCCTATTTTTGGGATACATTCTTTCATTCACTTAGGAATTGGGTTGAGGTTTTAAGTTAAGGTTTAATATGATGTTTTCATGATCGAGTCATGGGAAATTTTAGAACGTCCTAAGAAATGATCGAACTCGGGAGTAAGTATGATTTCTACGTTAAGTTATGTGAGTTGAGCATACAAGTTTATGTTAGTATGTTGCAGCAACGGCCCCGATCGAAGTCCAACGAATCCCTCAACGCCAAGTAAGTATGTATGACGTGCAATAAAATATTTTAAGTTTTCGAGGTATGCTAAATGTCTTGTGACCAAATTATGTTAGGATTGGAAAGCGTTAAATTATGAACGGGGACCAATCCGCCCGTTAAATTATGAACGGGTTAGATCGTGGTTGTGAAGCGTTAAATTATGAACGTGGATCAACTGGCCTGTTAAATTATGAACAGGGATCTTATGTATGCGGCAGTGGATACGTCCCTGTCAGCCCAGTACTGTGGTATAGTCTGATCAGGCTCTTTTACGTTATGGGTCACTTGCTTTGAAACATCCTCTACGCAAAATGATGAAGTTATGTATGTTTACGTATGCAGTATGTTTATGAAAGTTTAAGTTATGGCACGTCGAAGTATGTATGTACGTATGTCCAAGTTTTAATGCGCAAGTTCAAGTTTCAAATTATGTATGTCCTATTTTAAAATTGCATGCGACCTTATTATGTAGTACTCGTTATTCCAGTTTATACGTGTTGAGTCTTTAGACTCACTAGACTTGATCGATGCAGGTGACTATGTTGAGGAGGCAGGAGGTGATGACCAAGGGGCAGGCTTGGGCTGAGTGGCAGGCTAAACCCGAGGACCGCAAGTTTATGTTTATGCAAATTTTTAAATTACTCTGATGTTTTGATTTGAACGTGAGACGTTTTGAGACAGTTTATTTTAGCAAAATTTTATTGGTGACGGATGATGGTGAGATTTATTTTTATGAATGTTGAGTGACGACCGTATGAATGATTTTATTTAAGAAAATTTTTAATTCTTCCGCAAATTTTAAGTAGTGTAGAATACGGTTCGTTACAAAGACCTCTAGGGGGATCCTATAGAAGACGAAGTCGTAGGAGATGCAGATATTTTATAGGACTAGATTAGACCTCTAGCATCGCGGCTATTTTAATAAGTATTTGCAATCCATTTTCTTTATGTTAGCATCATCCAACTTTGACTTGTAAGCTTTAATTTTTATTTGAAATCAATAAAAGTTTATTTGAATTATTCATTGATTTATTTCACGTTTGAGCCAATATTATTTTATATATCTCTATCTATTTTGCAAACATCTAAGAAACTGGTATACTTGCAGGGGCGGAGTCAGGATTAAAAATTACCTGGAGCTGGCTCCGTCCCATATAGTATTTAATAAAATAAATAATTAAATAAAAATTTAAAATAAAAATATTGTAAACATTGACTTCATGAAAACATAGAACAAGTGTATTTAATATTTAATACATTCAAAAACATTGAGTTAAAACACTACTGAAATTGTGCTTTTCGATTCTTTTTAGAATAAAACTCATTAATTATTAAATCGTTATCAATTTTTTCAAACAAATCTCGTTCGATGTCGATGGTTTTCCTTTTCTTCATTCTTGAGTTTCTTTTCTCATTGGCGCCGTCTACAACATAAAATGTCACTTTAGTTTAACTTATTATGGCTAACTGAATCAAATCAACATTACCAACACTAAATAATTGTTACTTTAATCCAATAAACCTCGTACAATTATAATTATTCCAAAACAATTGCGAAGTTAACATTTGACAATCTTAAGGCGTAATATATTTAAATATAAAATTTTACAGCCTTATAAGTTCGAAAATCATATTTACATAATTCTGAATTTTTCAAAAATTCCTACAAAATTCGCATTGATATTTTCTATAGCATCTAAACATCCAAATAATAAATAATCAACATTAAAAATCGACAATCCCCAATATAAAATTTGGAAATTCAAAATAATACTCAAATAAATTCCAAAAAATTATAAATATCATCAATCGGCTCAAATATAGTACTTACAATCAACAATTTAATATATATCAATTATCAGAATTCAAAAAAACCAAAATACTCAAATTTCGAAACACTTAAAATCGAAAATTACCTTTAAAATTCGAAATCTAACTAATAACAACAAGAACGAACTGTAGAAAGTCTGACAGTAAGATTTACTCATGATTTTCGGTGAAAACGAAGACCGATTGGCGACGGCTGATTTGAAGACGACAAAGAAACTTCAAACTTTTGGTATTAAAAGAAAGCTTATGCCGTGGGTTTTCCGAATCTACAATCGATTTTGAAAAATAACGATCGATGATGAAGTTATGACCATTTGAAATAATGAAAATTGTAAAAGTTTGAGAGAAAATAATAGAGATGAGGTGTGAGACAAGTGAAAAAAAAAATTAAGTTTTGGGACTAATCAATAAAATTTTTAAAATAAACATTATTTAATTTTATTTTTTTAAAATTAGATGGGGCTGGAGCCCAACCCAGCCCCTAATATACCTCCGCCCCTGTATACTTGTAAGAGATGGACGAAATACCTCTCCAAAACAACCGAGACCAGTGATACGCCAATCGCAACATGAATAACAACAACAATGAGGATGGACCACCACCACACCACCACCAATGTTTGTCCTTAGTCAAGCAGATTTGACGGTCATAGCCATTATAGTGGCAACAAAACCACAAGGTTTCACCAACCCTAACGCCAAACAGCCACCACCACCTCTGTCGTTGAATGGAATCAAATACTGTTATGAATCTCTGCAGAACAATATAGTCCCAAATTTCGATGGCAATCTTTATCAAGAAGTGAGACAAATATGGCTCAAGAATATTGAGATTTAGCTCCGATTGCTCGAAGTTCTAAAAGGACTTAAGTTAAATGTGGTGACCCCATTCTTGGCATAAAAAAAAGCAAGCAAATGGTCGGAAATAGTTTCACCAGCCATGTCAGTAGCCGGACCAATCACGTGACCACAGTTTCGAGGAATATTTTTGAAACATTATTATCTGGCTGAAACTCAATTACAAAAGTTTAGCGAGTTTGAAAATCATACTCAAAATCTAGACATGTCAGTAGCTGAGTACACTTCCAAATTCAACTATCTCCGGACCTATGCTGCAAAAATCATGGTAGATGATACCTTGAGTTTATCTCTCTTCAAGAAGGAGTTGACCAATTGAATCTAATCAGCCTTGGTAGTATACGACCCTACGGAGATCTGAGGTAGTCAACACAAATGATGTTGTGACAAGTATAACTCGAATCGACAATATATATTTTCGTATTCTAACAAAAATAACATGAACACAACATTGGAATGTAAATTCTTCGATTTTAGGAATGAGATGGTAGAGAAAAATATCGTAGATATCAATTTACTAAATTTTGTCTATCTAAAAAAATCTAACATTTTAAAATCATGGATTTGAAAATCTATTAATCCCATAACGCCTAAATCTTATTTGAGTGACTCTCATGTGAGACCGTCTCACGGATCATAATCTGTGAGACGGGTCAACCCTACCCATATTCACAATAAAAAGTAATACTCTTAGCATAAAAAGTGATACTTTTGCATGGATGACCCAAATAAGAGATCCGTCTCACAAATAAGATCCGTGAGACCGTCTCACACAAGTTTTTGCCATCTTATTTAGTTATGGTCTTGTTAATGAGTTTCTTGTATTCTCCATGTACTTGATGTATTCTACACTTATTTTTCATGTAAATTAAAATTTTTACACCACACAATACAAGATAGACAAAAAAACTTGTGTGAGACTGTCTCACGGGTCGTATTTGTGAGACATATCTCTTATTTGGGTTACCCATGAAAAATTATTACTTTTTATGCTAAGAGTATTAATTTTTATTATGAATATGGGTAGGATTGACCCGTCTCACAGATTATGATCCGTGAGACGGTCTCACATGAGACTCACTCATACAGATAAATGTCAATGACACTACAGGAGAGGCGAATACAAAAATCCGAGAGTTAAATATTATGAGTTGATAAAATAGCTACTAATAGGATTCTACAATAGAATTTATTGTTTCGTCTAATACCGCCGAAGCAGACCTAATCTTTATTATTTATTATTATTTTGAAACCAACAGACCTAATCTATTCCATTATCTGATAAACTGCGTGTGTTAAATCATTTGTAGCATTAATCGAGCACTAATTTCTGTCATCTTTCTACGGGAAAAAAAATGATTTTTTTAAAAATAGGGTGGGAAAAAATCTGACAAACTTATATATCTCATCGTTGAATAATTTTTTATTTGATCAATTTGGCTATTTTTCGGAAATTTGTGTACCGATATTATATTTTTATTTGATCCATTCTAAATGAATTCTTAATTTGATCTTTATATGTTTGAATAATGCATAATCATTTATATATATATATTCGCAGTTTCATGTTTCTCCACCGCTTTCTTCCATGGCAAAAACTTGTGCTAAGAATATTACTTTTTATTGTGAATATATACCGGTAGGGTTGACATGTCTCACAAATAAAGATTCGTGTCAGAAAAATCTACTCTTCTTCCAATCCGATCTCACCTCGGATACACTATTTCCAGCTTCCAAGTGCATAACAAACCTGTGTAGAAAAGAAAAAGAAAAGTGCATAAAAAACATGCTGGTGCAACAATTATTGCTGATCGGAGAATGATCAAACTGTAGTTGGAGTTGATGTACAATATAAAAGATTTGAGTTTTACAATTAGCACAAATTATAACTTTTGGTAAAAAAACAAATGCTCGGTCTTACAAGAGTCAATTTCACATGTTTGATTCTCAATTATTGCAAAGAGTGCAATTATTAATTATGAGAGATTGTTGAGATTGCAAGGGTCATACTGTATGATTTAAAAGATTTGAATTATACTCTTACTACATATATAGTTTCTAATAAAACACTAAACATTTGGTCCTAAAAAACCATGTCATCTCTTGAATTTTACATAGTTTTTGCCGCCACCGTTTCAATTTAACTTAGTCTAGTCCTTCTCAAAAAGCTATTTTTAAAAATAACCTTATTAATTAAACATTTAACAATATAGTCTTGTCTAATTTATTAATCCCAACAACACCCTCCTTTTTAGGGACTAGAATAATTAAATTTCTAAGTTATATGTTGGTTCTTATTGGTTATCGGCATGCAAGAATATATTATTTTTTTAATTAAAAATTCAATATATATTCTGTTAAATAAAAAAATTCATCAAAAATTTATTTGAAATTTTTTTTTAAATGTTGTTTTGATGGATATAAACTTCAGAATTTTTTGAACGAATTTTCACATTTTTTTACAGAGAGAAAAGATTATTTTCTTCATCATTAGAAAATATATTTTTGATCTTTAACAATATAGTGCTGAAATATAACTTTTTAAGTATTTGGTATCATCAATTTATCAACAAAGTCTAGCTTATAGGGTAGCTATCGGTTTTCTTTTTTTTAAAAAAAAATCTATAATTTTCCACTATTCTGAAATTTTTTGAACAATTACAAAAATTTAAGTTTATGATAAATATGAAATTCTCCATGAGCTGATTTTTTAAAAAATTGATTTTATTTCTGAAGTATAGTATATTTATTTCAATTGTAGTACAAAATCACACTTTTCTTTTCGATATTTCAAATTATATATATCGATATATCAACTTTAATCCTAGAGAAACAATTCCCAAATAATTTAGATGCTTTAAAAAATAATTTGAATATGATTAATTTATTATGAATGATGTAGTTTTTATTTAATTTTTAATATATTAATTTATTTTAACATTTTTGGGTGCAATAATTGTCCTTGTTTGGTAGAACGATCGAATCGTGGTGCTTGAGCTGATGTACGGTTTAAAAGATTTGAGTTGCACAATTACTACTAGCTATAGCTTTTGGTAAAACTGCAATCGCTCAGTCTTACAAACATTATATGTTTTAATATATAAATATTTTTTTAGTATGAATTAATGTATAATTATGTTATAATAGTTTGTCGAACTATTATAAACTATATATTTTTATTAATATAAATAAAATAAAGAACGTAAAAATTATAGTATTTAGTCAATGATCAGAAGTTCGATTTCTCCTACCAACATCTTATCAGACGAGCTTATCGCACAAAGTTTGCTCAGTGCGGTTGACCTGATTAACATGGTTTGCAAAGTTGACATGATTAACATTGTTGGCAAGTTATTACGTTAGTTCAAAATTTACTCAGTACGCACTGAAAGTAGTTGTGAGTTGTAAGCCATTTTAAAAAATGACAAATTTTAATTAATATTTAGAATTAAAGGGTATGTTTTGAAATTAACTCACTCAAAACCTAATTTGATTAGTTAACGTAATTCAGGTTAAAATTGATTATGGTATAGCCATAGTTTATATTATAGCTCAGCGTTCTACTTTCACCTCAGTCTTGGCATTCACGCTTAAACAATTGACAATGGCTTCCGCAGTTTTATCTCAATCTCTGTTCTCCAATCTCAGTTCTTCACAGTCACCAATTCCCAAGAAAAATACCTGTAATGCTACTCCATTGTCTGTTTCTGTAAATCAATCTCATTGTTTCTCCAGATCGCATGTCGTTTCGGGGCAAACCATGAGGGCCCATAAATTTTTTATCGTCCATTCAAATTCCTCAGACGATGGAAGCTCCTCTGAGGAAACCCCGATTGAATTGAGTATGGAATCTTGATCTGTAGGGGGCAGATATTGGGGTTCTGTTTCGGTTTTGTTTATTCTTTTGTTCTCTCTTTCAGGGTATCCGGCGTTCCCTACGGTGATGGACATCAATAAGATTCGAGAAATTTTGCCTCATAGGTGAATGAAGTTTCTAACATTCTTGATTCACAAATGTATAAATTTTATACGGATTTTCATTTGGGTTTCTTCGATTGCATCGTAGATATCCGTTTTTATTGGTGGATAGAGTGGTTGAGTATACTCCAGGTGTGTCTGCTGTGGCAATCAAGAATGTTACGATAAATGATGATTTCTTCCCTGGTCATTTTCCGGATAGGCCAATCATGCCGGGCGTGCTAATGGTTGAGGTGAGCAATGCATATATATATATACACACACACATGTGCATTTCTTTATCACGTAAACTTTTATCTTCTTTCCGATCTACCTCTATTTTTGAAAATTATATATATACACATGAAAATTTCGAAAATCTAATTTTGTTTTATCATCTTGCTTGATATCTCTTTTTTCTTGATTTTTATGTATACCAATATTATATCATATCTTATATCTTTATCTTGTATTTTATTCCAAAATTTCGAAATTACATCCCACAAATTTCGAAATATACATGCTTATATATAATATCTCCTTATTTAAAGTGTTGGGTCTTGACCTATTTATTTAATTCAAAAATCAAAATATAGGTTTAATTATCTTACACAATTTTAAATAATATTCTGGATATAAAAGATCTTGGATAAACTCAATACAACTTGTGGGGACCCGGACGTTAATCACGTTCTAAATCATAATTATGACTAATTAATCAATTAGTATAAACAGGGTCTAAATTTTTTTTTCTAAAATACACAGCGAAAACGTAATGTAATTAAATTCAAATTACATATTAAACATAACATATAATCCAACTAGGTTCAATTACATATCAGTACTGAATCCTAAGTTGCTTCTGAAGCCCGGATCTCCACGCTATCTAGTCCAGCCTCGTTCTCTTCCTGACCCTTATCATGTCTCACCTGTTGTCATGCACATATACAAACAAGACAAAAGCCGGATAACTCCGGTGAGATATAAATATCCCAGTATAAATCATGTATACATGCAATCATATAAACAATATAAAAGCATATAACAGAAAATCATATCCCATATCAAAATCATGACATGAAATAATAACAAGAATAAATCATATTCTAAACATGTACCCTAATCAGGAACATAATCAATGTCAAGAATAACTCCTATTCTAAACCTGTACCAATATCAGGAACAGCAAGGAACATGAACCATATTCAGGAACATAATCAACATCAATAAATATAAATCAATATAATTGTCACTCAGACTCGTGACTCCACGTTTTAAACTAGACTCAATCCTAGCCCAGGGATCCCGGTTTCCAGACATTGGCATTCCATATCGACCAACAGTAATAGAAAAGACTCAAGTTCTATCCACGTCGATATAGTATCGATCACCAGTAATAGAAGAAGCTCTGTTTCTATCCACATCAGTATAGTATCGATCACCAGTAATAGAAGAAACTCCGATTCTATCCACATCGATATAACATCGATCAACAGTAATAGAAGAAGTTATAATCCTATCCACATCGATACAGTACTGATCACCAGTAATAGAAGGAGCTATAATTCTATCCACATCGATAGCCAATTATCCAGTGACAGACTATGGCACTTCCGCCAATACAATATCTCATGACATCGTGCAATGTGCCCGTGGTAATCCTACCACTATCAGGCACTTCTGTCACAAGATTACTCGTCTAACACCTGTTATCTATAATTCAAGAGAACAAGTATATCAATCAACTCAATGCAAATATCAATGCAATAAGTAAAGTATGTGATTTAGGGAAACTCGAGTCAAACCTCACTCGAGTTGTGCAATCCCAACTCAACATTAATTTATACCTTTATCTCCTCGCTCAGAAGAAGAAGAAGAAGAATTCTCGACTCTATCTCGGTCCATTCTCAATCTGGTAATAACAATACCGAACAGATATAATATCAATAAACAACTCAATTCAATACCTGTTCTGATCAATACTCAAATCAACATATAATCTGATCAATGTCAAGTCAAGACACAATCTAATCCATATCGACGATATCACGATATAATCGAAATCACTACTGAATCTGATCAATATCAATCAACTGATGTTTCAACGGTATAACAATACAGTCTCGATAACCCCGTCAGTCCAAACATCACCGATATAATACCAGAACTTATAATTAATGTCGATACCAGTCATAATCTCAATAACCATACATATCTGATATGAGTTCTCAGTCAAATCGATTCCAAAAATCATAACAATTACATAATCAGTCTGTTTCTTACTCTGACTTCGATTTTATGATGTCTAACATGACAAGAACATCATATATGAATTCTATTCAATTCTGACAACATCATAATTTCAAAGCATATCAAAACGTAGCAAAACTTACGTCAAGTTGTAGCCTACGTTGATAGGAACTCGGTACTGTACTCAGATTCAAAATCTGACGGACGGATTGAAATAAAAAGGCGTAAGGATTTTTCACAACTTCTCAGAGACTTTTCTCGATTCTACTCTCTCGTTTCTGAGGAGTTCAATTGTTTGTATACATATATATATATATATATATATATATATATATATATATATATATATACCCACGTACATGCAGCCACCCAAATGTCAAGTTTTTCTTTTGCATGGCTCGCGCTCGGGCGGTAATAAATTACCGCTCGAGCGCGACATCTTCTGTCCAACGCTCGGCGTATCACACTTTGGCGCTCGGGCGGTTAAAAACTACCGCCCGGGCGCCACACATTCTGCCCGAACATTTTCCTTGCTATCCACTGGCGCTCGAGCGGTCATAAACTACCGCTCGGGCGCCACTCTTTCTGCCTAAGTTTTCCGAATTTCACATGTAGTCTCCTTTTCGTGTCCCGATTAATCCTCTCATAATCATATCACATTATATATCAATAATTATAGATTACTAGGATTAAATTTCTGGGCATTACACAACTTAAGTGCAAAAATGATATATCAAGTTTTAAAAAAAAAATTGTAGGTTTTACATGTATAAGTTGGGTTTTTCGTCGCCCAATTTATTGAGTAGGCCTAAATCACATTCCCCTTGATGATATCATAACCAACTTTTTGTTCAACCATTTGGTTAGCGTATTCGTTATATTATCATTTGACTTTATATAGTCAACATAGATAACTCTAGTTGAGAGTAGTTATCTAATGGTAATGTGTCTAGACTTATCATTGTACATATTGCTTTATGTCAATTCAATCGTTGATTGACCATCACAATGTATACATATAGCTGGCATAGTTTTAGCCCATCCTGGAACATCTTCTAAGAATTGACGTCGTCATTCATCATCTTCAACACATTTTTCAAGAGCTATAAACTCATATTTTATCGTGGATCCTGCTATTACTGTCTGCTTAGAAGATTTCTACGCAATTGTTAAACCTCCAAAAGAGAATACAAATCATCTTGTAGACTTTGAGTCTTTCATGTCACATATCCATTTTGGATCACTATCCTTTAATAACAACGAGATATCTGATATAGTGCAGTACATGGTCACAAGTTTAATCTGATAATTGTTTTCCAATGTTAAGCTCTTGGAGATTTAATTTCAAGTATTACATCGACTAGGCTCATATCTTTCATGTTGAATCTTGAATTCAAAACTTTCATAGTGGATTTAATTATCTTATCATTACTTGCGATGATAAGCATATCATCTCCGTAAAGACAAAAAATGACAACCATTTCCAGTGTCCTTTACGTATATACATTTTCACTTCCTATCATGACTTAATAAAAATTTCGTGTCATTGCTTTGATGCTTTTGTTTAAGTTATATAAAGACTTTACCAGTTTACAAATCTTGTTTCCTTGCCAAGACACAGAAAATAATCATGTTGTTCCATGTAAATTTCCTCTGTTAAATTTCTATTTAAAAAATTTATCTTTAAATCCATTTGGTATACTTCAAGATTTTGCAAGACGACAATCCCAAGTATCACACAAATAAAGATTATTCTCATTACAGGAGAATAAGTGTCAAAGTGATCAAGTCATTCATGTTGACGATAAGTTTTGATTACCAATCTGGTTTTATATTTATCTATAGTTCCATTTGATTTCATTTTTCGTTTGAAAATCCATTTGCAACCTGGTGGTTTTATTCTCAGAGGAAGATTCACTAATTCTTATTTATGGTTCTGTAAAATGAATTCTATTTCAGAACTGATAGTCTTTTTCCATTGAGGTTTCTCAGATGAATCAACTAATTTTTTGAAGCTTTGAGGTTCACTTTCCTTGATGAATGTAATAAAATCCGGACCAAATTATTTTTCTACCCTAGCTCTCTTGCTATGTCTGGGTTCGACCTCATTATGAATTTACTGTTCTTTTTCCATTTTATCAAAGAACGAAACATTTCTTGATTCCATTATCGTATTTTTGTGAATATGATATATTTGAGATTCATGTATAAGAAAATGATAAGCGTGATTGTTTTGTACATATCTAATAAAAATTTAGTCAAATAGTTTTTGGTCTTATCTTTACCTTCTTCGGTGTGGGCACTGCTACCAAGGCAATACACCCCACTCGCAAGTACTCGTAAGAAGGAGTTCATTCTTTCCATAATTCATATGAACTTTTAACTATAAAAATTGTTGAATTAATATATAGACAAACAAAAAACTATCAGACAAATATGTTGCAACGTATAATAAAACAAAACCAGAAGTATAACCAACAAAACTGATTTGTATGAAAAAAAAAATAACGTAACAAACAAACTGAAGGCTATAACAAAGTATATTTTAACCTTAGAAAAAATAAATTTGTCCGATCTCCACGAGGTGCTTGAGGATCAATACAGACATCTAATTTTTAGGATACAATGTTTGAATCGTAGTGAATTGAGCTCAATTCACAACTTCGGCAAACTCAAATCATACATTTACTTGATCACCAAAATTCAACATAAATCAAATATTGAAAATCTAGCAATATGAAATGCAAGACAATGTTTAAGTGGAGTAGTGTGTGCGTATGGATTGAGAACATGGACACACTTATTTATAGGCTCAAAAAAGGCACACTAAAAGTCATTAAAAAATGTAGAGATTCAAAAGTTCAAATTAACTCCAGAATGTAGAGAATCAAAAGACACTGTAAAACAAGTTTTCATTCAAACCTTAATTTTAATTCCATTTTACAAAATTCAAAGATGAGGTTCAGCTCCTACCATTACCATAGTAACTTGGTTTTTTTGTTACTGTCGAGTTCAGGCAATGGCTCAGGTTGGTGGATTGGCGTTGCTACAACCCGAATTTGAAGGATCACGGGACACATTTTTCTTTGCTGGAGTTGATAAAGTAAGATTCAGGAAGCCGGTAATCGCAGGAGACACAATGGTGATGAGAATGAACGTTGTGAAGTTGCAAAAACGTTTTGGAATAGCAAAGATGGAAGGAAAAGCATATGTGGGAGGTGAAGTTGTTTGTGAAGGCGAATTCTTGATGGCTATGGGGAGCGAGTGACTGAAGCAAATAAATTAATTTTGGTTACTTTATGTATTTGACGTTCATCTGTCAGTCACAGAGTATTATAATTTTTACACTTATTAATATAAATAAGAGTCAAATGCATGAAATATAGATTAGGTGCAGCAGACAAATAACCCGAAACAAAATCGTGGTTGTAGCTTCGTTTAGCAGATTCATGACAGCAATGTCTTTGTTTATCGATCCTCTACGATTCTTGCCAGAGCTTTGATACGGCTCGTACTATTTTCTCAAGTTGCAGTACTAACTTTTCATTCAAATATCAGATCAATTGTAGTTACTTTTTGGGTTCGGGTAGTCATGATATCGGGATGATAGGGGATAACTGGTAATATATTTAAATATGAACTTATATATATTTATATACTTTTCAACCAAAATATTTAAAAAGTTTCTTTTTTTAAAAAAAAATAAATAAAAGTAACTGGTAGCGAGGTTGGTCTAGACCTAGTCAATGAGTCTATAAATGGTCCCGGATTTTATCGGTCTCGTCCCTTTATATATATTGTTGGGATGCAACCAAAGTCCCACTTTGGAAGATCTAGAGAAAGATAATGGGTTTATAAAGATAGAATGATATCTCCATCGGTATGAGGTCTTTTGGGTGGTTCCAAAAGTAAAACCATAAGGGTTAAGTGTGGAGATATCCGTATTCTGTTGGTCCTAACATGTACTAGCTACTTTGCACACGCGGTGTGTGTACAGTTTTTTTTATAATTATCTATAGACTAAAGTGATATTTGACAAATTATTGAGGGACTAAAGTGCTATTTGAATAGTTGTAATTTAAAAAAAAATAAAAAAAATGTTTTTTGAAATTAAAAAAAATAAAAACAAAAATGTAATTGTGATATAAAATAAGGGCAAAATTAGAAAATAAAAAACAGACCAATTTTTTTGCCTCTATTATAGAGATTCTTAATAGATAGTAATACATTACTAATAATATATTTAATATTTGGCAAAAACTTGTGTGAGACGGTCTCACGGGTCGTATCTATGAGACGGATCTCTTATTTGGGTCACCCATGAAAAAGTATTATTTTTTATTGTGAATATGGGTAGGGTTGACCCGTCTCACAGATTTTGATCCGTGAGACGGTCTCAAATGAGACCCACTCTTAATATTTTAAATATGTTTTAACCTTAGATAAATATTATTTAATTATTTTCATAGTTTTTCAACCGTTTTTTCCATTTAATGAATTAACTAAATCATCAAGACAAATATATGACATCCTATAATCTGCTTATTATTAATTTATATACATATATATAAGGCAAAATTTATTAAATTATTTATTACTTATTAGTAGCCTCTTTTCTAAAAACTACTTGGTGGAATCCATTGTCCTTACTATTTAATAAATGGCTAAACACCTTAGAAAAATTGTCATGCTCCATTTAATGTTTGGACTAAATTACCTTTCCTATTACATACGATTAACGAAGGAAAATGATGCTTACCCCTACTGTCAGTCTATTACACGTTTCTTTCTTCCCCATCCATAGAAAAACTGTCATAGTTTGAGCAGATGATGGGAAAATGATTGAAGCTTGAGATGGAGAGAACCATTGAACGAGAAGCTATTGAAGCCGAAAATAGTGGGATTTGGGAACATCGTACTGTTGCTATGCACTCTTTATACATGATGATCATTATTAAAATTATTAATTATAAGATTTATAATAATAATAATAATAAGAGTGGGTCTAATGTGAGACCGTCTCACGGATACTAATCTGTGAGAAGGGTCAACCCTACCCATATTCACACTAGAAAGTAATACTCTAAGCATAAAAAATAACATTTTTTCATGGATGACCCAAATAAGAGATCTGTCTCACAAATTCGACTCGTGAGACCGTCTCACACAAGTTTTTATCTTTTAATAAAAGTCTAATAAAGCATATATCTTGCTAAAATTATCATAAAATCTTGTTCAAATCTTACGATGATATATACGTAATGTGTGTGCATAATGGCTAGTTTTACAATATTTCCTAGCATCTAGTTTATTTTGAGCCTGAAAAATATGTGTATCATGCTAAAAAAATATTCATATTTTCCGGGTCCAACCCGGACCCACCGAGTTTTGATGCCGGCCGGTTCTTGGTCCAATTTTTCCTTGGTTGGACGGGTCTTGAGATTGGCCAAACCCGTCTCAGACCTACTCTGGTGTCATCTCTAGTTCATTTAATTAATTTATAGTTATTGTGTAGTAATATTTTTTTTTAGAAAAATAAATTTATGCGGGTACCCAATCAGACATCGAGCAGGAAAAAATCCTATAACATGACCCAATGGAGAATATACCCGATCGGGTTGGATATATGGTATATACCCGGATGTCCAGCCCTAGGGGCATCGGCTTCAATCAAAGGCAATGAAGGAGAAGTTAGTGAAATGAGTTGTAAAGAACCTTACAAGAATATACATACTAGTATTTAACATGTGCGATGTATGGGATGATATTATTAAAAATTAGTGAAAATTAATAAATATTTAATTTGAAAAAAATAATATAATTATAAAAATATAAACAAAAACTATATTTTCGCTAATTTTAAAAATATTTTGTAAATACAACGCTTGTCGATTAATTTTTTTGGCTAATAATCACTATCATATATCAAAATTTTAGATTGTGTTAATATAATGCAATGAGATGATGCTTATCATGTTTAGTACGTATATTGATATCGACAACCACTCTTAATACATATTTAATTCTTTAATTTTTGAAAAGCTGTATATTATTATTTTTTAACACGTGATAAAAAACATATTTTTAAAGCACATTCAATAAAATTAATGTGAATACTTTTTAAAAAAATCAGTAATTTCGCCTAAATCCACACTCACAAAAATTTTGGGGCATGACACATGTTTGACATATTTGAATGATAACAATAATTTTTAATCAATATCTTTATCCAAATGAATTGTGATTTTATCTACAAAATCACTTCATAATATACACAACAGCCTATTATTTCAAAAGAAAAATGAAACATGTAATCATAAGTAAATTATGTATAAATTAGAAAAGTTATTTTATTAACATTTACTATGTGTATTCCAAAACAATGTCAATAAATTTTATAAAGTATTTTATAATAGGATGCGTACTTTCTTTAGAATTGGTATAATCATTTCCATCACGGGACATTGTATACTATCATGTATCCGCAAACTTTTTAATATAGAAGAAAAATTATCACATTAGTAATATGTAATAATTAAAATTTTGTATAAATAATAGAATAATATTTTTTACTTCTCGATCATGAAAGAAAAATTTCAAACTTAATGTCTCATTGTTCTTGTTGTTTCCATATGTAGATAGTTTATAACAACGAACAAATTTAAATTTAAACGAACAGTACATCTTGGAAGGATTCAACTCATGTATAGTGCTGAAAAAATGAGTCATTTCATAATTCAATTTTGGAGTAGATAAATTTAGCAAGATAAATAGAATAAAATTGGTTTCTAATATAATATGCAATATTGTATTATTTATAATTTAAAATTCAAATAAGACATCTAAAGGACAAAAAGTATACATTGGACGCTTTTGACAGAATTATATCATATATTAACTCTTTTAAATTATGGAAATCTCGAATTGCATCCATTGTGTGTTAAACATTTCTGATTATGAGGGTAATATACATGTTTGTTGACAGTAATTTAATGTAGTACATACATGTCAATATTCAATGATCATTTATTTTATTAAAAATTAGTGTTAATTTATTGTAGTACACATATGTTAATATTCATGATATATCTTTTTTTTTTGAAATGACATTTTTGACTGAATTTTTTTTTTCAAAAACTCTGCATAAATTAAATTGATTGATATAATCAATGCAGAAATTTTAATGCAGTTTACGTTTTCAATAGAGATTCGTTTCAATTTAAATAAAAAACAAAAAAACATATAATACATAAATTATATTTGAATTAATATAAAAATAAATTAAATTCAAATTTGAACTAAATTGATTAATATAATCAATGCAAGCAATAATTGAAGTTATCATTTATTGCACTACACATATTTCAATATTCATGATATATTTCTCATTTTTTAGAAATGACGTTTTAGAAATCTCGTGTGCAGCCATCTAAGATGTTTTCCCTTAAAATTAAAATAAAATCGAAATCAAGTTTTTCTAGTTCGAGCTCGAGTAACTCGATACGTTATCGAGTCGATTTCGAGTTTCAAAATTAATACTTGATTCGTGCTCGAACTTGAACATTTTAATTTTTTTTTTATCGATATGATACTCGACTGTAACTCTACGAGAAGGCATAATTCTCTATATTTAAATGAAGTTGATTTTTCATCTCAATTGTCACACACATCCAAACACAACAAAGTCTCACCAGTCAGCATGCTCTCCTGTTTCTATCCTCACAAATGGAAAACGGGTAAACAATTTTTAGATACCACAATTTTTTTTGTTGTTGTAATATTAGATTATCACATCATCAGCGACAACCCTTTAATCGTCGGTAGTAATGGCGGATCTTTTCCGCAGTTTCTTAGATTTTCGACCTCTCCACACCAGCTACAAATTGCATGTATTGTTATCTTCAAAGCATTTATCTTCTACACATGTTTACTCGCCCAGTTCAAGAATCCATAGAATAAACAGGACATTTCATCTCAAGCTGATATCTCGTCCCTCTGCCCCAACACCTTCTTCTATTGATGTAGTTTCAACTCATGGTATGCTCAATGCCTCTCATAATAGTTCACATACTTATTTCCTTTCATCGATTTCATTCTCTTGGTTTTATTTTTCTCAAGATATGTTTGAAATTGTAGCTTCTTGTACATGCTAGTGATGCTAGTGATTGAACCCTTTCCGATTTACTTTTTGAGATTGGAGTTAGATGTTAGAAGTGAACCAGAGTTTAACTGAGGGGTTAAGGCTATTTGCATCTGAAGAAATATTTTCCAGTAAAGTTTGAATCTTTTCATTTGGAGAAGGCGAACAGACTTGTCCAACTGTATACACCCTTGGTTAGAATTGTATACTCTGGTGGTTGCTTGTACAATTTATTTCTGAACAATTCCGTTGCGCTGTCAGTTACTTGACAAAACAAAAAGGTTTGAAAATGAAAAGCTCCTTTTTGGTGGGGGATGGTTGTATTTGGAACTGGAATTATTTGTAACCTTCTTAGGCCTTCTTTGAATAAAGAACAAGTTTGAAAATGTAAAACTCCCATTTTTGTGGTGGTAGTTTGTGAATATTTGGAAATTGGTATTGTTTGTAATCTCATGGATTTTTCGGATGATTTTGTTGGCAGAGCATTCTGACGGTAGTCTAGTATTTCAGTTTGGGGAACCTGGTGAGGCTGCCTCAAGTGTTCATATGGAGGAGCCAAATGTTGAAAAGGAGATTGAAAAGGGAGGTATAAATGATGACCTTGTGGTGAATGTCTTGAATGGTGATAAGGGTGGATGTGTAAAGGACTCTAGCTTGGCAGAGGCGACTGATGAATCAAATTCCGTAGTTGTTGATAGCAAAAATATTAGTATTGGTGAGAAAGAGAATGACTTGGATGAGAAGTTGATGAAAGGCGCAACTGAATTTGAGTTTCCCACTACAGCTTCAAATGTAGACCTGAAGGATTCTTCTACTCAAAGTATTGATATGGAGGACACTGGAGACACACAGGAATATTTGAATGACGAGCAAGAGAATTCAAGTATGAAGAGCGCGTCTCCAGATTTTGATGTAATTTCGACTCATGGTATGCTCAATGCCCTTCATTAACCTTCTTACTGATTTCCTTTTGTTCTCGGTACCCATTTTCTTGTTCTTATTTTTGCCAAGAAACATTTAAACTTGGAGAATCTTGTGCATCTAGAGATGGATCGTTGTCGGCTGTTACACTTGGCCTCTTGGGGTTGGAGTTAGTGATAGAGTCTGAATTTAATTTTGGGGTTATAAACAATAAAAATTACTAGTAATTTTTGAAATTTTTTTCATCTGGAGGAGGAGGAGAATGGTCCTGGTCACCTGGATACACTCCCAGTTTTAGTTGTATCCTCTTGTAGTTGACACAATTTATTTTTGGATATCTCCATAAGAATGTATTATACTCAAAGAAGGATGAATTGACTGGTAGTTTATACAATTAATTTTGTGGATGACTCATAATAAAGTTGGTTAATTGACCTAGGAAATGGTTGAATATTTATACCTCATGTTTTTCAAGTCGTCGTTGTGTGTGAATTTGGAAATTGGAGTTATTTGTAATCTTTAAGCTTTTCTTGGATGATTGTGTTGGCAGAGCATTCTGATGGTAGTCTTATATTTCGATTTGGGGACCTTAGCGAGTCTGCCTCAAATGCGCAACTGGAGGAATCAAAGGTTGAAAAGGACATTGAAGAGGAAGGTACAGAGGAAGACAACATGGTGACAGACTTGAATGGTGATTATGATGGAGGTGTGAGAGACTCTAGCTTGGCTGAGGTGACTAATGAATCAACTTCTATGGATTTTGATGGCAAAAATTTAAGTATTTCTGAGAAAAAGAATGACTTGGGTGAGAAGTCCATAGACGCAACTGAATTTGAATTGCCCACTATAGTTTCAAAGGTAGAACTGAAAAATTCTTCTACTCCAGGTAATGATGTCGAGAATGATGGAAAAGATGAGGAATGCTTCAATGTAAAGAAAGATAGCTCAAGTCTGATGAGTGTGCCTATGCTTGCAAATAGTTCAAAAATAGAGAATAGTATTGCCGCAGTGGAAACTCCAGAAAATAACATTGTTGATGTAACCATGTTGCAGACGATTTCTCTAAGTCCCGATACATTAACGGAATCTGAAAAGGATGCTTTTCAGGATAGTATAGACACTGTTGTTTCAACAGAGTTGTTCGCAGATTCTAAAATTGGAGATGACATTAATAACATTCTGACTGTGGCTCCTGGGATGGAAGCAGTTTTACGGTTGTCTGTAGATGCGGAGGCTCAGACTTCTTTAGAAAGAAATGAGTTACATAACGAAATTGCAGAAGATGAAAGTGAAAGTGGCATAATCCAATTAATGCCCATGTCTCCTAAGTTGGAAACTGGACAGACAAATGATGAGGAATCAGTCAGTGGCGATGGGGAAGAATACAGGGATACTGACAAAGCTGAGAGCCTAAAATTGGTTAGTTATATCATTTAAGACTGATCACAAGGCACCAACACCAATTTACTGGTGTCTCATATGGTTCAAGCATGGATATAAACATGTGACTCTAATATTAAAATAAAACATAAATTTCACCATACAAACCAGGAACCAGAAATTCTAACTTTCATAAGTAATTTAAATCTCATTCTGCTGTGTGCTAAAGTTTATAAGTTTTCAAATGAGGAAATTTTATCAGTTATCAAATGAGGAATTTCATGAGTTGCAAGTGAGGATTAGCAACATTCACCGTGACGCAATAGAATGTCACTCGTCAGACCTATTTCGTATTTGAAAACCTCAAACCTACACCTTCTTTGGCGCTACACTTGGCAAAAGCAAAGACCAATTCAGATATGTTGCTTAAACTGCCACATTTTATGCTTTTAGATGGGTTTAAGTGTGAGAAGATGAATCGAGGTATCTAAAATTTTGTTCATGTTGTCTGTATAATAATGTGATGATTGGAATACCTTTGTGTCAGAGATTTATTGATCAAATCTGTCACTAATTGCCGTAGTCAGAATATCAGAATACATTAGTAACGATAATGTTCCTTTGACCCTCTGTTTTCACCATGAAGTTTTCCCAGGAGCTTCAGTTTTGAGAGAACCGAATGACATAGGCTCACTTCATATGGTTAAGCTATGTTTTTAATTCATATATCATTTACAGCTGGCCGACATACCACAAAAGTCAATTCTGGTATCAGAAAGCACTGAAGACGATGATAATGTGAATGGTAACATAGTGGAATCATCAGGAAATCAAGTGATGGAGATGGAACCCACAGAAGTTTCTATCAAAAGGTTTCTCACTCACTCTAACTATTTGCTGCGTTAATCTGCACTCTATGCAATCAATCTCTTGAATCTAGTGCCTTGATGACATACAATCAATCTGCATTAAAATCAGTCATTACATTAGTATAATGTGGATTATGGAATTATATATAGTCATTCGCTGTTTCCTAATCACTGAAGTTCCTGCAAATTTGACTGAAATATACTACATTTGCTGTTTTATGCTTCTGATACCTTAATTCCCATATCATGATTCAATAAGAAGTACAAGGATATTGAATTCTTTAAATTTTATGTATGTTAATATCACAAGAGGGTTATATTTTGTTTTGATAATTGTGATTCTTAGTCAAATGTGAATCAGAGCCTGATACGATACATCTGTTCTTAACAGCCAGGAAATCCAAATGACAGACTTTGTTCTATCATCTGGTGCTGCTTTATTGCCACATCCTTCAAAGGTATCTCATGATTGTTCTTCTTAAAGTGATCTTTAGGTGTTCCATTACAAGTGGAGCCACATTCATGTAGTGGGCTTTTTAACTGTTCACAGTAAATATTTTAATAAAATAAAGTAAAAAAAATGAGTTTCTTAATCTAATGTATCAAGAGGCGTGGCTTACATAATTTTTTTAAAATGCAAGTCACGCCCAATGAGATGGCGTGTCTTTCATAATTTTTTTTTAAAGCAAGTCACGCCAATTCATTGGGCATGTCGTGACTTGCTTAATTTTTTTTTAAAAAAAGCAAATTACGCCAATTGACTTGCTTAATTTTTTTTTAAAATAAAAGCTGGAATCTTTTGATGGAGGAACCATCCCATGTGAAAGACTGACGACCCACTACAGTCATATTAATTATTGACATATGCATGCATCTTTCTTTTCTTTTACAAAGAAGAGGTTAAAAAATAACAAGAATAATATATTGTTATTATTATCTATCACAATAATTTCTGAAAAAACAACAATATCAATTATCAAAACAATTATCATATAAAGCATTACTATAAGTAAAAAATAATAAATACACTAAAAATAATATTTTCACAATCTACGAGTTTTGAAAATACCAAGTTATTTTAATAATAAAAGTTTATATACATACCTAGATTTAAATTTTTATATTGAAATTTTACCGACATGAAAAAATCAAAACACAAATATTGACAATCTAAATAAAAAAGTTAACTTGAGTTAGCTTAACATATTAAATAAAATATAATCAAGTAATTTTTCTATCTATTAATAATTTGAAGATCTCCTTAAACAATAATAATAAAAAACACATAATAATTTAAAGAAAGATGCATGATCATCAGTCTTTCACATGAGATGGTTCCTCCATCAAAGCGTCCAGCTTTTATTTTTAAAAAAAAATTAAGCAAGTCACGCCTATTCAATTGGCGTGACTTGCTTTTTTTTAAAAAAAAAAAATTATGCAAATCACGTCATCTCATTGGGCATGACTTGCATTTAAAAAAAAATTATGTAAGTCACGCCTCTCAGATTAAGAACTCACTTTTTTTACTTTATTTTATTAAATTATTAAAATATTTAGTGTAAACAGGTAAAAAGCCCAAGTATTAACCTTAAACAGTCTGTCAATAACTTGTTCCATTCTTTTTGAAAATGTGCTAAATTTTGTTATAGATTTAGCATCACCATATCTAGGTGAGTAATTTGCCAAAATAATAAATTCCAGGTGTTGACAGGTGGAGAGGATGCATATTTTGTCACTGGTCAAACATGGCTAGGTGTAGCTGATGGAGTTGGTCAGTGGTCATTTGAAGGTTTGTTCCGTTACATCATTTCCTGCTATTCCTATGACCACTCTTACATGTAAAATAGAAAAATAAAAGATAGCATTGAAAATTGCTATCTATGTTTATCAATCTCATGGCCAGTACTATCTAAAAATCTTAAATGACCATTTTTTACATCTCTATTTAGGGACAAATCCTGGAGTTTATGCTCAAGAACTCATGAAAAATTGTGAAAAGCTTGCGTTGGATTGCAACAGTGATTCAATATGCAACCCTACCGAACTTCTTAAACTCAGTGTTGGTGAAACTCAATCTCCTGGATCCTCAACTGTTTTGCTTGCTCAATTAGTTGGTCAGGTATAGGCAATTCAGAGCTTGTGATATCTGGTAGCTTTTAACCATCAATACTGGTTTTGGTGAATGGATTGAAGTATGATAGGGAATTTTAAACATGTCGAGGTGAATGATTCCCTCAGACTCAAGTTTCCTTTGTCAATTTGATTCTTCTTTTATATGAAAGTTTGTAAGTTGTTGAATGAGCATCAAATGTCAACAGGTTCTTCAAGTGGCTAATATTGGAGACTCTGGATTTATTATCCTTCGGCATGGATCCGTTTACAAAAGATCTTCACCTATGCTTCATGTATTTCATTTCCCGCTACAGATTGAAAGAGGTGATGATCCCTCTAATCTTGCGGAGGTATGGCTTTACAAAATAATTCCAAAAAAATGCTGACTTTCTCATGGTGTTGATGTAGTTGAAAGCTAATTTTAAAATAAGCATCACTTTTCGGAGCTGCTCGTAGCTTCCTGCCTTGATTCATGGGGCAGGAATCTTTGATTATTTAAAAACAATATGGATATGTGATGAATGCAGCCCTGTCATTTCTCTCAGAAACAAGAACAATTAGCGCTAAATAGACAACCTTAAAATCACTCGTAATGAACTCAATTGAGTGGAGTAGGACAGCTAAATTCAGAAATAACTCATATAATTTTCATAAATCATTCATTAGCCTTTGGTTACAATCTTTGTATCGATTCAGTTCTACAGGATTGATTTAGAGGAGGAGGATGTGATTATCTTGGCATCTGATGGACTTCTTGACAATTTGTATGATCAAGAGATCACATCAGAAGTTTCAAAGTACCTTGCTGCAGATTGCAAACCGAAGGTTCTATTAATTTTTGTTGATTTTCTGGAGCTTCTTTACTGACTGTTGACACAGAATAGACCCAGAATATTGAATTATGGTATTTTGTAGATAGAGGAGCACCCAAACTTGTCATTGCAAAAATTCTCAAATATACTTGAAATATTTTTCCCATTATGCAAAAATTCTCCTTCGTGCACAAAACACATGGGAAAAAGCTTTAGTAACGTTTGGATATGTCTCTGGTTTTACAGACGTTTTTGGAAATATATTTTCAGAGATTGAATTAGGGAATGAATACGTTTATGTTTGGGTTATATTTTCTGAAGAACATGTTTTCTACTCTAGATTTCATATCGTGTCAAAATAAATTAAATGAAAACATTTCCTGAAAACAGAAACACACGTCCCATTAGCCCTTAGTGTATGTGAGTTTATTTGTTATGTTGAGATTTTCCAATCTTGATGTCGCCTTCATCCGGACCAGTTCTTGTTTTTAGGAAATTGCGGAAGCATTGGCAGCCAAGGCACAAGAGGTGGGTAAGTCTGTAACGGCCAGAAGTCCGTTTGCGGATAATGCACAGGCAGCTGGATATGCAGGGTACACTGGTGGCAAGCTTGATGATGTAACTGTGATCGTATCCGTGGTTCAAAGGCAATCCAGTTCAAAAACTTTCTGATTTCAGTTCTCCTTGTCCTCCTCCATTCTCTGCCCCTTGTGAATGTGGTGAGCATTTTCAATGTTCCCAGTTCTGTCAACCACTTGGTGATTCTTATTTGAATTATACATTTTGATGTGTATATTATCGGCTGCTGCATAATCCAACAACTGGTTTATTTTTGTAAGTTATGTTTAGAAAATGTAATTTTCTTTTGTTTTGCATGTATATAAATATATATGGTGAATTGATGATATGATAATCAAATCGATTCAAGTAACTAAAAGTTTTTAGCCCAATTTATTTGGACAATGCTAAAATTAAGCTCAAACTTTCTCACTGCATCACCATGTTTGTGCCAAAATGAAGGTTAGCAAGTACCAACCATCCTAAATGTCACTCTTTTCAACTCTCATTTGTGTACCTTTAAGGACATGACTGATATGCAGGAATGGGGTGAAAATAATAGAATAGGCCATTTCATTTTTGTGTTTGATACAGACATGGGAACGGTCATGGAAATGCTGATTCCCAATTCCATGTGACTGCTGCCATTCCATTCCTACTACGTGGGAATCACTATTCCATTCCTTTCCACTACTTTCCAATTATTTTTATATGACAAAATTATCCCTCATTAACCTCACAGTAAAACACAATCCCTTTCCTTTCCCTCCTAACTCTTGGCTAGGGATGTCAAAATCAGACACGACACACCAACTCGACACGGTTCAACCCGAAAAAAATCAAGTTTGTGTTTGGGGTTTTCGGGTTCGGACCCGAAAAAAAATGATCGGGTTGGGTTGGGTTGATTTGGGTTCGGATCAACCCGGGTTGACTCGAGTTGACCTGAAAATTTAATTTTTTTTTAAAATATAATTAATAAATATTGCCTACATTTTTATATATTGTAAGTCTGACAAAATATTTATTGTATATTTATATAATAAATTTTCATAATTTAATATTTATTTGAATTTTTTTTTATTTTTTTAAACAATTGTTTATTTGATTTAGTAAATTTATTTTATTTTTCTACAATTAGATTTTCAAATTTAAATCATATATATGAGGGAGATTTTGTTATTACGTGTTTAAATTAAAATATTAATTTTTTTGAATTTTATTTTTTAAAAAAATTCAAAATCGGGTTGATCAGATTGATTTGGGTTGAGGTTCGGGTTAGCTCAGGTTCAGGGGTTGAGCAATTTTTGAATAGTATTATTACTCAACCCGACCCAACCCACCCGAATTAACACCTTACTCTTTGCCTTCAGCATGAAATTTTCTTCTTCTTCCATGTTCATACTTCACATCTGATTCTTCTACTCCCTCGATTTTCTTTCACACGTCGTCTCCTTCACAGTCCCCATAGGTAACTCCTAAATAAACTTTTTACAAGAAGCCTCTGAAAAGTTTCTTTTTTTTAGTTCCTGCACTTTTAAATGGTGTTATAATCATTCAAAAACAAAGAAACAAATGTGTTGTTTTTTTAATTCCTTTACCCAGAAATGAGATGGAGAAATGTCGTAAAAAAAACGAGTTTGTGTGGAAAAATCTTTGAACGAAAAATATTAGGTAAAAACTGGTGTAAGACGATCTCACGGGTCGTATTTATGAGACGGATCTCTTATTTGGGTCATCCGTGAAAAAGTATTACTTTTTATGCCAAAAGTACTACTTTTTATTGTGAATATGGGTAGGGTTGACCCGTCTCACAGATTAATATTTGTAAGACGGTCTCACATGATACTCACTCTCAAAATATTATACAACATTGTGGTGTGGCATTACCATAGTTTTCTAGCATATTGTGTAGATAGCAAATCTACTTTCCTTGTTTCTAATCCAAATGAAAATATACTATTTTATTCTTTATAAATAAATTATATTATCGAGTAGCAAAAACTATATTGTATAAATGGACTGAATTAAAAATGAAAATACTTTAATTAGAAGAAAACCAGAATGGCTTTATTTAATTTAAATATTTAAAAGTCATTAGTGCACGTTTAATCTGGCGAAAATTACTCCAACTTGCACAAATAATTAGGTTGTCATTAATTTAATTTGCGTATGTTATAAAATATTTAATTTGAAACGTCATTCAGAAAATTTATTATTATAATTCAAACATTATTTATTTGATTTATATTTATTTTTTATTAATTAAAGTTATATCCACTAAAGTAACTGATTTGTGATTTAATAAAGTTTTTTAATCATTTCAAAAATATTATTTACTCTCTCTATCATCGTTTTAGTTTAAAATATTGATAATTTTAATTTTTTTTTAAAAAAATTACTTCTTTTTCATTTTTGCCATCATATGCTTCGCATGTGTCACGATCCGTAGTTTATATTAAATCAAAATCTTTTTATTATGATATAAATGTTTAAATAGATTTGTTATCTTATATATATTTATGTATTTGTATTTAATTTTTTAACATACCAAAAAACATCGAATAATTGTTTAAAGTGATTTGTTCAGGATTTTTTTATAACATGTTACTGTAATATTTCATTGGATTAGTAAAATATATATGCGATCTCAGTTGATTATATATATTATTTACAAATCGTGAATTTAATCTATAATATTAAAGATAATTAATTTATCGATTATTTAATATCATAAAAACTGTTATGTCTCACAAGTTAATTTTGTGATACGAGTTTCTCGTCCGACCCAACCTATGAAAATATTATTTTCTGTGTAAAATTATCATTTTTATTACATGTATGGATCAAATCGACATATATCATACATTTAGATATTTCATCTAACATATTTGTTTTTGGTAATTTTCAATATTACTCTCAATTATATACCGGTGTAATAACAGTGCGGCTTTGTGGGGGTTTTTTTTTTTAAAAATAAATCTCACCGTATCTCCATATGTGGTTGGTTAGCATCTAAAAAAAATTAAGGTTTTACACGTAGAATTACTATCATGGTTTTCGGACAGTTGCGGTCGATTTGTGATTTTTTTTTTTTTTTTGAATGATCAAGTAGAATGCAAAATATTAGAATATATATATTCAAATTGATTCAAAACAATAATAATATAGTATCTTTCAAAAATAAAATATAGCACAAATCATGCAAAAATAAAATTAGATAAAACATTAATAATCAAGATTCAAAACTAAGTTAATGATTGAAAACATCAAGACACTCACAAAAAATGACATTTGCACTATGCTCTAATTTTTTTTACTTCCAAACTCCTAATAAAATATTTGTAGTAAAATAAATAAATACTCTAACAAATACAAGACTGATTTGAAGAATATTTAAGAAAAATTTGAGATTTTTGGAACAAGAATTGAGACAGAATGAATGACGAATTCTTTAATTGAGCATGCTGTTTACAAATTATTATAGTCCTAGGCCATGTACTATGACCTGATGTTTAAGGGAGATGGTTCTATGCGGTTCTTGACAAAATAAATCACGCACCATGTATACGGTGAGATTTATGATTATTATTTTTAATCGCAGTTTTCTGAAGAAAAAAATGAAGAAAAACAGTGTTGTGCAATACAATTTTGAAGGATAATAATTTTTTTTTTGTATAATTATACATGTTTCATATGTTTTTTCAGTTGTCACAAATATTTATTTCAGTTTTCTTATATAATATATTTTTTTTATCTTTTTTCTTATTATATATTTATTAATTAAGTCATAAAATAACACAATATATTAAGTACTAAAGAAAATAAGAAATTAAATTAAATTTTTTTTTGTTCCAATAATTTTGTTAATTTACTGAAAAAAACAAACAAACTGATAAACAAACATGTATATGTAGTATGTTCGTGTTTCGTTTATATAAAGCATGGGCATATATCTTGGTGTGAACTCCCTCATTCAAAATGTATAATTTAGGGTAAAAAAAAACTACTTTTTATATTTGGATATTCATTTTCCAATACATATATCATCGGCTTCCCTAAAGCTTGTCATATATTTATATTTTGTTATTTTTTTCTTTTTCCTACATATTTTTTAATTATATTTATAATAGTTTTATTTTTAAAACGACTATATTCCTCTCACACTTATTTTTCTCCAATCCTTATATATTTTTATTATAAAACCATATTACAATATCTTTTTTTTAAAAAAAAGTAAACATTCATAACATCAAGTCGGTAAATCACGAGTTACAATACAAGAAAGCCAAGATGAAATATTTTCATCTTGCCAAAGTAAATTAGAAGAGCTATTGAATGCTCTTGAGCAAGAAAGTGTGTCATGGTATTGGCCGAACGATGTATATGCTTGATCGACACAAAATGATTCACTGGAAACATAGAATTAACTTCAAGAGCCAATGCACCATAAAGACCACTGTCTAAATCTAGGTTGAGAACTACACGAACCGCCTCCTTGGAGTCAGAATAAATAAACAGAAGAAACACCCACATGTAGACAAAGATCTATACCACAACGAATAGCCAGGATTTCAGCTGCAAGGACACTACCAGGATCACAGATGATAAGAGCATGTGCACCTCTAGTTACTCCCCGTGAATCTCTAATTATCGCTCCCACACTAAATTTATTACGCTTGGTATTGAACCCCGCATCAACATCTAGCTGAAATAAGTTAGGGCTAGGCGGTTTCCTATAAATGATCTGCTGAGATTTGTGAAGTACATAATGAGACAGCACACTTTAGTCTAGAATAACGAACCGAATCTAGAAATGCATAAACCCAATCCACTCTAAATTGCATGCTCTTACCCTCGGCTTCATGCTTACGCAAACAAGTTCCCCCACCCCCCCCCCCCCCCCCCAAATTGCCCAACAAAAGATCCCAAACAATTCGAATTCATCTTGGTTAAATCTCTTTGACACATATAAAGCACAATCAAGAAATGAATCATCACGATGTTTTTTCAGACAATACGAAAAAGGAGTATTTTTCCAAACACCTTAATAGCCAAACAGAAAAGAAGACAATGACTAGTAGATGCATAATGAAAATTGCAAAGCGAGCAAGTCCCAAGAGTTGGAATATGATGAGAAAGCGAATTAACCTCAGTCGGAATAATGTCTATTGAAGCTTTCCACATAAAAATACGAACTTTCGGTGGTAATCTGAGTTTCCAAATCTTTCGCCACCAAGTGCCAAGAGGCTGCCGAGAGATAAAAGGCGGGGTGTCCGTGCTTTCACTCTCCAAGTGGTAACCATCTTTAACCGAATATTTACCATTTTTGCTCCCAGACCAAAATCGTATATCATCACAGACCTGTCGGTGCAGCGGAATATTGAGGATTGTATCAATCTCATGTACAGGGAAGCAATGCCTAAACAAAGACTCGTTCCATGTCCCCGCTCCTGAAATAAAGTGTGACACTCGGATGTGATTTTCTGTAGAAGGATGTATACTGCTATGAAAAGATGGAACCGTCGGGATCCAAGGGTCTACAAAAGCCCGAATACTCTGTCCATTCCCTACTCGCCAACACAACCTTCTTTGAATACTTTCGCTACTCCACAACATAGATCTCCAAACATATGATGGATTTGAGTCCACTCCTGCTTGCATAATATCTGAACTTTTAAAAAACCTGCCTTTGAGAAATTGGGCCAACAAAGAGTTGGGTGAATGAATGATTCTCCATATTGTTTTGCTAACAGAGATTTTTTGAAAGCTACCAAGCTTTGAAAGCCCATACCTCCTACACTCTTGGGTTTACATAATTTTTTCCAATTCATCTAATGCATACCCTTGTTACCACTAGCATCTTTCCACCAAAATCTTGCACAAAGTTGTTCCACAGCCTTGCAAATTGAAACCGGTATTTTGAAGCATGACATTGCATAGGATGGAAAAGCTTGCAAATTGATTTTATAAGCACCTCCCTTCCCCCGTAGAGAAAAATCGATTGTTCCAGGATTAATTTTTTGCTCAACCCGTTCTCGCAAATAACCAAATTGTAAATGTTTACTGCGCACTGAGAATGTCGGTAGTCCCAAATAAATTTCATGTCGTGCACCATCGGTACATCCATAAGATCCATAATATCAGTTATTGTGTGTGGACAGGTGCTTGGAATAAAGTAATAGCAGATTTGTCGAAATTTACCACTTGACCGGAAGCTTTCTCATAAAGATCAAGACAGTTTCAAACTTGTATACTGTCCTCACGAGCCGCCTTGAAGAATATCAGACTATCATCTGCAAAAAATAAATGAGAGATTACAGGACAAGTATTTGCAATTTTAACTCCCCGGATCAAATTTCGTTCCACAGCCTTAGCGAAAAGGTGTGACAATCCTTGAGCACATAACACAAATAAATATGGAGAGAGTGAATCCCTTTGTCTCAACCCTCTGGATGGTTTGAGCGTACCAAATATAGAATGATTGATATGAAAAGAGTAATTCACAGAAGTCACACATAGGGGTGGGGTCGGTTGCTTCGGCCCGATTTTTCTATATAACGGTTTGGTTTTTTGGTTTTCGGTTTTGAATATATCTGGTCCAAAACCAAACCATTATTACGGTTCGGTCTGATTTTTTTGTAGTACAGTTTGGTTTATATGGCAGTTACATACGGTTTTATAATATTTTGTTAAGAAATAAAATTATACATCACTTCATGCTTGATGGATGAAACACATATAAAAGAAACAATGAGAGTAGATGAGTAGGATATATATGATTACAATACACTTATGACTTAACAATCTAAGCTTCAATAAAAATTTGAAATACAATTTCAAACAATAGATCTCTCAATAAAAGAATATACCAATTTTGGAGTTCTCAAATGACTAAAGCCCATTTATTAGCTCATTATACAAAAGCTCTATAGATAAATATAATATTGTCGGTTCGGTTATTTCGGTTTTCTAGGGATCAAAACTGTAAACCGAACTAAAAAACCGAATTTCTTTAATTTTGAAACTATAACCGGTCGAAAAACCGAGAAAATCGAACCATTTAAACAAAATTTTTCGGTCTGGTCGGTTATTTTGATTTTAACCAAACTATGCCCACCCCTAGTCACACATCTCATGATTAGCTTGACCCATTGTTCTGCAAACCCCATTTAATCATCATATTCTGCAAGAAAAGCCATTCAACCCTATCATAAGCTTTACTCATATTCAGTTTGAGAGATGCAAAGATTGTCTTACCCTTTCGGTTGGAGCGAATCCAATGTATGCATTCAAAGCCCACAATAACATTATCAAGAATAAGTCTACCGGGAATGAACACACTTTGGAAATAATCAATAACCTTATCCAAGATAGGCCTAAATCTATTTGTGATTGCTCGAGACATGATTTTATAACATGTATTGCACATGCTGATAGGTCGAAAAACCTTTAATGACATCGGATCTTGAATTTTTGGGATAAGCGTAATAAGTGCGGCATTCCAGTCAAAAATATCTTTCTGCTCATTGAGAATAAACAAAGTAGCCTGCGTGACATCATTACCGATCAGTGGCCAATATCATCAACACCTATCTATATCATTGAGCATACACAAATATAAGTTTTTTTACCGGTAATGTCATGTTTTATTCGTAATTTTGAGTTTCAACGTAACTTTCGTTTGACGATGAGTTAAAAACAATTGTAAGTCTCTTTTCATTTGAAGCTTCGTCGGATGATGAAAAAATTGAAAACTCACTCATTCGCAAACCTCAACGATGTTGGAAACTATTGTAACAGTCTTTATAATTTTTTACTATAACCTTGATACAAGTTTTCAATTTGAGTGAAGCAACCACAAAACTTATTAACGGAATGTTGGATAGAGCTCCAACGATTCGTTGGTCAGTGAATGGTTCGTTTTTGAAAGTTAGGCATTTTGCATTAATGGTGGAATTGATCTCTCTTACTCCTAAATATAGCACGTAGCCATAAAGAGCAATAAATCCAATAATTTATTACCCCTACACACCACTGCCATTTTCGGTTCCTCTGACTCCCAAATTTCAAAGCACCATTTTTGACACACAGACATCACACCCACCGCTTTCCTCTCCACCTGTCCCGCCTGTCATTCCCATCACACCCCCGCAACATCTTGGATTTTCCATAACTGCCACCACCTTGCTGTATATACAACCCCCTCCCCTCGATTTCCTACCCATTTTCAAGAATCAAGAAAATGGCAGTTTGTTTGAGGGTGCCTTTCTTTTTCTGCATGCTTCTGGCTTTCTTCACCGCCGCTAGTTCGCAGTTGGCACCGGCCCCGGCGGTGGACTGTTCGACTTTGGTTCTGACCATGGTGGACTGTCTGTCTTTCGTGACGGAGGGCAGCAAGCTGACGAAGCCTGAGGGCCAATGCTGTTCCGGGCTGAAAAATGTGCTCAAGACTAAGGCGGAGTGTCTCTGTGAGACGTTTAGGAACAGTGCGCAGTTGGGGGTGAAGCTGAATGTCAGCAAGGCCGCGACTCTGCCCGCTGCGTGCAGTGTTTCTGCTCCTTCTATCAGCAACTGTGGCTGTAAGTTTCATCGTCGATTTTGACTGGATTTGGGGGTTTTTTTGGCTTGTTTTTGCGGTGGGGCTTTGCTACATAAATTGTTTTTTCTCGAAATTAATAAAGGTTTGATTTTGTTTGTTTTTCCCTTTCTCCAGTAAGCATTGGCTCTGGTGCAGCTCCAGGTAAAATCAGATCTGATCCTTTTGTCAAATATATATATATATATATATATATATATATATATATATATATATATATATATATATATATATATATATATACCATCTTCATGTTTTGTATGCTTGAGATTTCACTGTTTACTTTCAGATCTTTTTAAATTTTAATTTTTCCCGTCTAATTCTAATGAAATCTTTTTATAATATAAATGTGGTTCGGTAGTTTTTAATCGAAAGTTGCAGACTGAAGATTATTATATCATAAGAATCTCACTTCATTTAAAAATTAATATTTTCATATCTGCAATACGATTCTGATTATCTGTCTTGAAAAAATTATGTGGGCTCACCCCAAAGTCTGCCTCGGACCAAATCTGAACTTTAAATTGATGTTTGCCCTCCAATTGAACCTATCCGTTGATTTATTGCATTCAATTTTGGATATGATATATTGCATTGAATGACCGATTTTATCACCATTTTCAAATGTCTTAAATTATTACCCACACTAGAATACAACCATCATCATGATGGTCCAAACACGTGGGGCCTAACCCATGATCCCACATAAAGAAATTTTTTTGAGCAATGATGAGTAATGTTTATGTGGCTAGTCGTCTGGGGTTATTAATCTTCGGTATTCCAGTTTCTTTTGGATGATTTTTGTCATTTCATATAGTTTTTATATGCTTCTTAGAATTCTATGTCTCAGTATTCATTTGATTGTATGGATGTGGATTGTGGCATTTATTATCGCTGCTGCTTGCCATGTGTTCTTTTTGTTTTATTACCAGTGCTGCTTGCCATATGGGATTTGGATCTTCTGCTGTGGCTGAAAATACGAGATGATCAGTTGATCATCTGACGGACTTCAGTCAGATAAAATTGAAAAATTGTTAGAGGAAACGAGATGATCTCATGTAAAAAGTGCACAACGCGTTTTCAGCCACAACAGAGGATCCAAGTCCTGTCATGTGTTCTTTTTGTTTTTGTTTTTGTTCTTTTTTTGTGCTCTTTATGATGATTTTGGATTGAAATCATAAAAGTAGGGACAGTTGATGGCAACTCATTCATTACCAATGCTTGGTTCTGAGGACTTATTTAGGCTGGTGTGGATTTGGTTGGGAAGAACTTTGGTTGGTCATAAAATTTGATTGTGGGAATTGTCGACTGTTTTGGTGCAAAGACATGTCATTAGAAGTTTGTCCCGCGGCCAACAACTATGCTTGTCCATGTTATGTTTTGCAGATATTTTACCACGTCGGTCGGTCGTTAAGTTAAATACACTTCAAGATGGTAATGATCTTATATAGTTTTCTTTATCAGCAAGCTGGATGCGATCCATAATATGGATGTAGATAATGCGCGTGAACGATGACTGGTTTCTACTAATATTTGATTGTTTCTAATGTATACGATTTGAAGGTGTTATACCACCATCCTTACTTAGTTCTTTACCGGTCAAGATATTCCGTCTCATCCTTTTAACATGATATACTGCATTGTTCTGCTACAGCTCTTTCCCCTTTGGCCATATCTCCTAGTTCGGTTGCCGGGGCACCTGCCACGAGCATAGGAGTTAATGCAATTTCTCCTGCACCAGCTCCTCAAAACTCGGGCTCGTCTTCATATTTACCCTCTACTGAGATCTTTGTGTTTGGGGCCGTGGTTTTTACTGCCTCTTTCGCTGTATTTTGAGCATACCATGGTCCTGTTTTAGAGACGAGAGGCGTGTCGGAGTAGATCGTTTCCATAGTTACTATTAATCAGCTGGAGTTGCTCCATGTTCTATGACTGGACTTTGGAGACAATTTACACCAGCTTGAGCTACTACTTGTTTGCATGATTATATTATAGACTTGTGTGGATGTTTTAGTTTTCCTTCGGTTCTTTTGTCCGTAATGGCCTCATTTGGCCTCGTTTTATCTCTTATTTTAAACCATGTTTCCATCTCTTGTTTCATGAAAATGGCACCAGCCTTTTTTTGTTTCTGACAACAATTGCCTTTGGATGTTTTTTATATAATAAACTAGCAAGTGTAGCACATTTTGTTTGTAATCATAAAATCTTGTCTTTATTTGGCCAATTAATGAAATATGATAACAAAAATTAAAGATTCGTTTTTTCTACAAAACTATAAATTAGATATGTTTATTGAACTATAAATAAAGAGAAATTTGTCTATGTTTATAAAATGTTTGTAATTCATATCAATATAGCGTCAATTCATTAAAATGAATATTTTATTTTACAATTTTATTATTTTCATAGATATCATTAAAATTAATTATAATATATACTTGCATGTATGTAAAAAAATAGTTATTTATTTATATTATTTGAAATTGATTGTTTTAATTATCAATATTTTTCATGATATCGTTAATCATTAATAAAAAAAAATGGTTATTCAAATTGATTAGTATATTTTTCTTAGTCATATTTCACTCTTATATTTATTTTCAGTTCTATAAATAGTTATCTAATTATTTTTGTTAAATTTGTTGAAATGACATAATTTTATATAGACTTATTTACTTGAATTTTATCTATCTAAACGAATCAACAATTGTGAAATCAGTAGATTTTAAATTCATCAATTTAAATACAACATAAAGGTTCAAATCCAAAACAGAAGGAAAAAAAACGTTGGATCAAAACACTTGAAATACCACATCAGAAACACTCCAATGAAACTTTTATAGGAGTTTAATAATCATAAAAACCATAATATAATTCAATTTACTTCGAAGATATTACTCTCATGATGAATCCAATGGTTACTATTGTACTAAAAAAAATTATAACTTACCTATTTGAGAGAACGGGTTGAGCAAAAAATTAAATCCTGGAGCAATCGATTTTTTTCTACGGGAGGAAGAGAGGTGCTTATAAAATCAATTTTGCAAGCTATTCCTTCCTATGCGATGTCATGCTTCAAAATACCAGTTTCTATTTGTAAGGCAGTGGAACAAATTTGTGCACGATTTTGGTGGAAAGATGCTAGTGGTAATAAGGGCATGCATTGGATGAATTGGAAAAATTTATGTAAACCCAAGAGTGTGGGAGGTATGGGCTTTCGAAGTTTGGTAGCTTTCAACAAGTCCTTGTTAGCAAAACAAATTTGGAGAGTTATTCAGTCACCCAATTCTTTGGTGGCCCGAGTTCTCAAAGGTAGGTATTTTAAAAATTCAGATATTATGCAGGCAGGAATGGGCTCAAATCCATCATATGTTTGGCGATCGATGTTGTGGAGTAGAGATATTATTCAGAGGGGATTGTGTTGGCGAGTAGGGAATGGTCAGAGTATTCGGGCATTTGCAGACCCTTGGATCCCAACGATTACATCCTTTCATAGCAGTTTACATCATTCTAGAGACAATCAACTTCGAGTGTCGCACTTTATTTCTGGAACGGGGACATGGAACGAGTTTATGGTGAGGCAATGCTTTCCTATACATGAGATTGATGATATCCTCAATATTCCGCTTAACAGACAGGGCTGTGATGATATAAGATTTTGGTCTGGGAGCAAGAATGGAAAATATTCAGTTAAAGATGGGTATCATTTGGAGACTGGAAGCTGGGAAACTCCACCTTTTAATACTCGGCAGCCTCTTGGCAATTGGTGGAAGAAGATTTGGAAACTCAGATTACCACCGAAAGTTCGTATATTTATGTGGAAAGCTTCCAGAGACATTATTCCGACTGAGGTTAATTTACTCTCTCATCATATTCCAACTCATGCATCATGCTCGCTGTGCAATTTTCATTATGCAACTACTAGCCATTGTCTTCTTTTTTGTTTGGCTATTAAGGATGTTTGGAAAAATACTTCATTTTGGTACTGTCTGAAAAAACATCGTGATGCTTCCTTTCTTGATTGTGCTTTATATGTGTCAAAGAGATTTAACCAGGAGGAATTCGAATTGTTTGTGACACTTTGCTGGGCGATCTGGCGTGAAACTTGTATTCGTAAGCACGATGCCGAGGGTAAGAGCATGAAATTTAGAGTGGATTGGGTTTATGCATTTCTAGATTCGGTTCGCAACTCTAGATTAAAGTGTGATGTATCAGTGATTGTTCCACAAATCTCAGCAGACCATTTATGGAAGCCGCCTCTCCCTAACTTATTTCGACTAGATGTGGATGCGGGATTTGATACCAGGCGTAACAAATTCAGTGTTGGAGCGATAATTAGAGACTCACGAGGAGTGACAATAGGTGCCCATGCTCTTATCATATGTAATCCGGGTAGTGTCCTTGCAGCTGAAATTTTTGCTATTCGTTGTGGTATGGATCTTTGTCTCCAGGTGGGAGTTTTTTCTGTTTGTATCTATTCTGACTCAAAGGAGGCGATTCGAGTAGTTCTCAATCCTGACCTGGACTCTGGCCCTTTGGGTGTCTTGGCTATTGAAGCTAATTCTATGTTCCGAGATAATCATTTTGTGTCGATCAAACACATGCATCGTTCGGCCAATAATGTGGCACATTTTCTTGCTCATAGAGCTTTCAATAACTTTTCTGATGAAATTTGGCTAGATGGAAATATTCCATCTTGGCTTTCTTGTATTGTAAATCGGGATTTACCTACTTAATATAATGAATGTTTATTTTTCAAAAAAAAAATAATAATAATCACTCACATATTGGGTGAATAATGTTCATTGGATTTGTAGTGCATGCAAAACATTTATGATATCATTAACCCAAACACAAAGGACATAAGTTTAGGACATAAGAAAAACACCATATTCCAATAAAAGAGAACATCACAATTAATCTGACTTGATTCAACTTTATATTGTTATAATTCCGAGTCTAATCAAGAAATTTGATAATGTTTGATTTTTATGTTGGGATCATAAAACTTTATTTAGTCACTTTCCACAAAAATTAAGGAATTTTAGAAAGTCGTTCTTTTTCGGTCCTTATACTTTCTTCTCAATCTAATTTTTCTTGATTTAATATTCGTAGAAAATTAATTTGCTATTTTATATCATGATGGTTTTGAAATATTAAATCATAATATTATTTTAAAATCATCATTATTTATTTAATTATAAAATTGGCTTTCGTACCTGTAGGAAATGCTAATGTTTTTACCACTTCAAATAGTGAGTATTCATTAAAAAAACTCTATTTAATAAGTAAATTTTTTTAAAAAATTTAAAAATATAGTCTTGTATGAGTCATATATATATATATATATATATATATATATATATATATATATATATATATATATATATACTAGAAAAGTGCACGTGCGTTGCACGTGAAAACGATTTTATTTAAGATAAAATTAGTTGATATAATAAATAAAAATGAAAAGTATATTTATAAATTCATATTAATTACATATATGAAATTTACATGTTTTCACATGTTTATTTTAAATAATTTACTTTTCGTTATATAATTTTGTTTGTTATTTATGTGTACATGTAAAGTTTTAATAACAAATACAGATATCGTGACAAAACTTGATATATTACAAATATACATTAAAAATAATTCTTTAATTAACTTGAACAAAAACTTGAATAAATTAATTAACTAAATTGAAATTAAAATAAAATGATGAAACAAACACAATTTAAATTAAAATAATTAATAAACGACTGTTCGAATATCGGTTAATGCACATATCAATTCTTAAGCAATGCTTTTGAAAGAATTCATTATTTTATCAATATACTATGTCAAATTATACTCAACTAATTCAACAACATACAATAACCAAGTGTCTTTTTGTTATTTAATAACTGCAACAATGCCAAAAATATTCATGACGTTCAGTAGTTTTTCGTTGATGAAAATACTGTTAGATAACCAATTCAAGCTGATTTTGATGGAGAAAATGGAGAAGAAATGCAGCATCCTTTGGAGAATGCATAATCTGTAGAGTACAAGCAACAATCAATAATCAATCAACATATTTCAGTCAATGAAACAGAAAATGAACAAAGATCTCAACGATTTAGAAGAAAAGCAACATGGATGACAAATTATGAAGTAACTGGTAATAACCAAATTGAAGAATAATTTGTTCATTTTGCTCTATTTTCATATTGTGATCCAGTACCTTTCGAAGAAGGTGCATGACCACACAAAGAATGAAACAATTAAACTCATCTATTGCAGAAGTGAAAACCAAGTAGCTGACATGTTTACCAAGTCCTTGAAACTGCCTGCATTTCATAAACTAAGTGAGCTACTTGGTATTAGCATACTAAAAAACAAATTGGAGGGATGATGTTCTTATTAAGCCGATGTTGACCTTATCGGTTTAAGAGAGAGATTATTGAATTGTCAAAGGTTTGTCGAAGTACTTAGTTATATGTCTTGTCAAATAAAGTCTGTTAGTCATTGTTTATTGTTAACAAAGTATTACAGAAAATAATTATCTTAGCATATTTGTAATTTCATGGTTTAGAGGTCAAATACTGTTGCTATTTTTATGGTTCTTTCCATATTTGTATTTGCCTATAAAAGGCTCATTGCTGAATAAATAAAATATATAATAGAAAACAAAATTCTTCTCTTTGTTTGATTTATATTTTATTCTCTGAACCACTAACCAAAAATATATATGTTCATTTAACTTGAAGTTTAAAAAATACAGTTCGAACCATTTTTGCTTATAAAACGTATATGTTTATTTGGCTTGAAGTTTAAAAAATTAAGTTCGAACTATTTTTTTTTTATGAAACATAGAAAATATAATGTATGTTTAAAAAATATTAATAGTAGTCCACTTTTTCATGTGAAAGAATGCATAATAAAAAAATATGTAAGAAATATTAATAGTATTCAACTTTTTATTTGAAATAATGCATAGTTATGTATCAATTAAATAAATAAATAAACTAAATTATATTAAAAATATATCAATTATTAACTAATAATGGGGAAAATAATTATGCAAATTATGTATCAATATATAAATTAAATAAATTAACTTTATTTAACTTGAAGTTTAAAAATTAAGTCTGAACCTCTAACTAAAAATTTATATGTTCATTTAACTTAGATTTAAAAATATTAAGAACATACATTAATCATATATAAATAAATCAAATCAACAAATGTTAGAGCAATATTATATGAGTATGTTCATTTTAATAAATCGGTGAAATTACAATCATTATTATTATTATTACAAAAAATAAAGAACTAAAATTATCCACATCGTGATGACCTCACAATTATTTCAAATACAAGAAAGCACAAACATCTACAAATATTTATTTAAGCTAAATTTATATATTGAAACCATATGCAAATCAAATATTAGATCATCAAAAATGTATGGATGAGTGTTATAGATAAATATAATTGAGATAATGACATATTTATATATTCATTTAACTTTAAGCTAAAAAAGTTAATTAAGTATGAATCATTTTTTGTTAAAAAATAGAAAATATATTATAGTTTAAAAAATACTAACCACAAATTTATATGTTTATTTAGCTTGAAGTTTAATAAATACATTTTAAATTATTTTTGGTTATAAAACATATATGTTTATTTAATTTGAAGTTTGAAAAATTAAGTGTGAACCGCTAACAAAAAATTTATATATGTTCATGTAACTTGAAGTTTAAAAAATTAAGTTCTTATCATTTTTTGTTATAAAACGTAGAAAATATATTGTAGATTTAAAAAATATTAATAATAGTCCACTTTTTAATGTGAAATAATGCATAGTAAAATATATCAATTATTCAAATACAAAACATCTACAAATTTATTTAAACTAAATTTATAGATTGAAACCATATGTAAATAAAAAATTAGATAACCAAAAATATATGGATGCGTATTATAGATAAATATGAATGGTATAAAATGACATATTTATATATTTTAATTAACTTTAAGTTAAACATATTAATATGAGTCATTTTTTGTTAAAAAAATAGAAATATATTGTAGGTTTAAAAAATACTAACGACAAATTTATATGTTCATCTAACTTGAAGTTTAAAAAATAAAGTCTGAACTATTTTTGGTTATAAAACATATATGTTTAGTTAATTTGAAGTTTAAAAAATTAAGTCTGAACCGCTAACCAAAAATTTATATGTTCAAATAGCTTGAAGTTTAAAAAATTAAGTCTGAACCATTTTTGGGTATAAAACATAAAAAATATATCTCAAAATTGTATTTTTAAAAATATAGTTTGAACTATTTTTAGTTATAAAACATATAACTTGAGGTTTTAAAAAAATAGAAAATATATTAAAAAAATAAAAAATATATTGTCGGTTAAAAAAATGATAACCATATATTTATATGTTCATTTAAATTGAAGTTTAAAAAATAAAGTTTGAACTATTTTTAGCTATAAAACATATATGTTTTTTTAATTTGAATTTTAAAAAATTAAGTCCGAATCGCTAACCAAAAATTTATTTAACTTAAAGTTTAAAAAATTAAGTCTGAACCGCTAACCAAAAGTTTATATGTTCATGTAACTTGAAGTTTAAAAAATTAAGTTAATGTATTAATTAAACAAATTAGGTAATTAAGAAAATTGAAAAGTCACCTAAATAAATAAATAAATAAGACATTAATTAAGTAATAGTTGGGAAAGGGTAACCAAGTAAATTCACAATTCAAACTCATATATTTATAGTAGATAGTAGATAGTAGATAGATAGTAGATAGCAGATAGTAGATATATATAGAGTAGAGTATGAATAATAGAAATGGGGTGCAAATAATATTGTGTTGAAATAATATATTTGAATATTGAAAAAGTAATAGTTGAATATTTGAATGTTGAAAATAAGAGTTGTAAAGTTAGAAATTTGTGTGTGATGATGTAGGTAATGATGTATTTTATTTTTGGATTATGTGTAATGAAACTCTATAAATAGATCTCTCATTTGTGAATAAAATCACAATTGAGTAGAGAGAAAAATATTATAAAGTGTGTAGTTTGGTAAATTTTGAGAGTTTGAGATTTTTACTTTTTACCATAAATTTTTACTTTTTCACAACACGTTATCAGCACGAAGCTCTAAAAGTCCTACATACTTTTCCAAGCTCCAAACAGAAGAAAAAGGTAACAAAAGTAATTATATTTATTTTACTGTTATTTATTTATTGTGTATTTATTTAATATACAATATAATGTTATTATTAGAAATAATAAAAATAATTTTTCATAAACTTGTTATAAATCCTGGGAGGATGTTAAGACGACATCCCACACTCCCGGTAAGGGATACGACAAGTATAAAAGCCTATAAGGTTTTTAAACAAATAAATTATGACACTCATTATAATATTATGATATGATATACATAATTATTTAAACATGTCTAATATTATATACATCATATTATTACCATAAAATTATACAAATACATACATTTATTTTTTGTACACCAACGGTCATAAACGGTAACAAACGGCTAGTTTTTGCCCTATAAATATCATCTCACAAACACATTCAATCACTCCAACTTTCTCTTCTTCTCTAAAAATTATTCATCATCAAATTTTTCGAAGAAAAAAGAAGATGGCTTTCTCAAGGATATTTTTAATTATTTTGGTTATCATACTCACGAGTCTTGTATTTATCGGAGAATATCCTCCTCGTGCGTTTTCTTTATTTTTACAAATACTTGTACTTGTTGTTTATCCGTTACTTTGTATTGCAATATTTATTAACTAATAAAATGCATCGTAATTTTTTTTAGTACCACCATGTCAAATTTAACAAAGCTCGAATTTATTGCGCTCGACATCACGGGAAAGAATTATATGCCATGGACTTTAGATGTAGAAATGCATATTGAGTCATTGGGTCTAAGCGAGACCATTAAAGAAAATGGCATATGCACGTCACAAGAAAAGGCAAGAGCCGTGATATTTTTGCGTCGACATCTCGACGATGGATTGAAATGTGAATATCTGACTGAAAAAAATCCCATGGCTTTGTGGAAGGGATTAAAAAAAAGATTTGAACATATAAGGGAAGTTATACTTCCGACCGCCCGGGATGAATGGAATACACTGAGATTCCAAGATTTTAAAAAAGTCAGTGATTACAATTCGGCGATGTATAGAATAATCTCGCAATTAAAATTTCGTGGACATGAGGTCACAGAATCTGAGATGCTTGAAAAAACACTTTCCACATTTCATGCATCAAATATTACTCTACAGCAACAATATAGAGTACGTGGATTTGCGAGATATTCTGAGCTCATCGCATGTCTTCTTGTGGCGGAAAAGAACAATGAGCTATTAATGAGAAATCATCAGTCCCGACCCACTGGATCAACAGCATTTCCCGAAGTAAATGATGTAAGTAAAAATGAATTTAAACCTCGGAACCAAAATCAAATTCATAGACAAGATTTTGGTCGAGGTCGAGGTCGAGGTCGAGGTCGTGGACGTGGACGTGGACGTGGAATTGGCCGTGGTCTTGGTCGAGGCCGTGGTTTTGAAAATAATAGAGATAGTTATTTTTATAACTCATCTCAAAAGAGCGTCTCAAATCATCCACAGAAAAGGCATCATGAGAATACGAGTATTAATGAGAATCACTCAAAAAGATATGAAAGTTCTTGTTACAGATGTAGTACTCCAGGACATTGGTCCAAAGTTTGTCGAGCCCCTGAGCACCTTTGTAAACTTTATAAAGAATCATTAAAGGGGAAAGAAAAGGAGACCAACTTCACTGAACGCAGTGACCATTTGAGTGATTCAACTCATTTTGATGCTGGTGATTTTATGAATGATTTCTCTGGAAATGATCAATATGTTGGTGGGATAGAAATGAACAATTTTGATGCTACAGATTTTCTCAATGATTTCTCTGAAAATGAACAATTTAATGGTAGAATATAAATGTACAATAATTTATTTTTCATGTATTCATGTAATAATGTTTTATTGTACAATTATGATATGTGTTATATTTACATATGTATTTTCAGTAATTTTATTTCATTGCATATTTTTTTGAAGTTCAAATATGGAAAATGCTATGAGCAAAGCTGAAGTTTGCATACCCGATAGTGGTACAACGCACACTATCCTCCGAGATAAAAGATATTTCTTGGAACTAAAACCAACAAAAACAACGGTGAATACAATATCAGGTCCTGTAGACTTGATTAAAGGATGTGGTAAAGCACAATTTTTGTTACCTAATGGTACAAAATTTTTGATCAATGATGCTTTATATTCACCACAATCGAAAAGAAATTTGTTGAGTTTTAATGATATATATTCCCATGGGTATGATACTCAAACAATGAATGAAGGGAATGAGAAATATATGTGTCTTATCACATATAAATCAGGAAAGAAATATGTGATTGAAAAACTACTAATGCTCCCTACTGGATTGCATTATACACATATAAGTCCCATTGAATCAAACATGGTAGTTGATAATTCTTCGATATTAACCAATTGGCATGATCGATTGGGACATCCTGGTTCAACAATGATGCGAAGAATTATAGAAAATACACATGGTCATTCACTGAAAGACCAGAAGATTTTTCAGAATAATAAGTTTCAATGTAAAGCATGTTCTCTTGGAAAACTTATTATAAGACCATCACCAGTCAAAATCCAAACTGAATCACCAATGTTTCTTGAACGTATTCAGGGTGATATTTGTGGACCAATCCATCCACCATGTGGACCATTCAGATACTTTATGGTATTGATTGATGCCTCCAGTAGATGGTCACATGTATGCTTATTGTCAACTCGAAATGTTGCATTTGCAAGATTACTTGCTCAAATAATAAAATTGAGGAATCAGTTTCCCGATTATACAATCAAGAAAATTAGACTTGATAATGCTGGTGAATTTACTTCCCAGACTTTCAATGATTATTGTATGTCTATGGGAATCATTGTTGAGCATCATGTTGCTCATGTACATACACAGAATGGATTGGCTGAATCATTGATTAAACGTCTGCAAATGATTGCTAGACCAATGATTATGAAAACAAAGCTCCCTATTTCTATATGGGGACATGCAATTTTACATGCTGCTTCATTAATTCGCATCAGACCAAGTGCATATCATAAATACTCCCCATTGCAGCTTGCATTTGGTAAAGAACCAGACATTTCTCATCTGAGAATTTTTGGATGTATGGTGTATGTGCATATTGCACCACCACAACGAAAGAAAATGGGACCTCAAAGAAAGGTTGGAATTTATATCGGTTATGATAGTCCATCAATCATTCGATATCTTGAACCTCAGACAGGCGACGTGTTCACAGCACGTTTTGCTGATTGTCATTTTAATGAGGAAATCTTCCCAATGTTAGGGGGAGAACAGAAACATACCGAAAAGGAAATTACATGGTATGTATCATCATTGTTACATCTGGATCCAAGAACAAAACAATGTGAAAAAGATGTACAACAAATTGTACACTTGCAAAGAATAGCAAATCAAATACCAGATGCATTTGCAGACACAAAAGGTGTAACTAAATCATATATACATGCTGCAAATGCCCCTGCTCGAATTGAAATTCCAAAGAAACAAATGGAAGATACTCATGATGTCATTAAACGCCTGAAGCGTGGAAGGCCAGTCGGTTCCAAGGATAAAAATCCTCGAAAAAGAAAATCCATAGAGAAACACGATGATCACAAAATAAAGAATGATGTTTCTGAAGAAACACATGATGATCATAAAATAGAGAATGGTGTTCCTGAAGAAACACATGATGATAAAAATGTTCTGTCAGAACCACAAACTGACGAGAATCATGAAATCTCTATCAATTACATTAATACTGGAAAAATATGGAACCGAAAAGATATAGATGAAATTGATGATATATTTTCTTATAATGTGGCAATCGACATCATAAATGATAACGAAGATCATGAACCAAAATCTTTTGGTGAATGTAAAAATCGGCAGGATTGGATAAAATGAAAAGATGCCGTCCAGGTTGAATTAGATTCGCTAAATAAACGTAATGTTTTTGGACCTATAGTCCTTACACCTGAAGGTGTAAAACCTGTTGGATACAAATGGGTTTTTATTCGAAAGCGAAATGAGAAAAATGAAATAGTAAGATATAAAGCTCGACTTGTTGCACAAGGTTTTTCTCAAAGGCCTGGAATTGATTATGAAGAAATGTATTCTCCTGTGATGGATGCAATTACGTTTCGGTATTTGATTAATTTGGCGGTATCTGAAAATTTAGAAATGCGTCTTATGGATGTTGTTACAGCTTACTTATATGGATCACTTGATAGTAATATATATATGAAAATCCCTGAAGGAATTAAGATGCCTGAAGCACAAAGTTCAAAACCCAGAGAATGTTATTCTGTGAAATTACAAAGATCATTATATGGGTTAAAGCAATCAGGTCGAATGTGGTATAATCGACTAAGTGATCACTTGATAAAAAAGGGATATGTAAATAATTCAATATGCCCTTGTGTTTTCATTAAGAAAACAACATCCGGATGCGTAATTATTGTTGTATATGTTGATGATTTAAACATCGAACGAATAAGGAAATTCAAGAAGTTGTGTTATACTTGAAGGAAGAATTTGAAATGAAGGATCTTGGAAAAACCAAGTATTGTCTGGGTTTACAAATTGAACAAAAAGAATGTGGAATGTTTGTTCACCAGACAAATTATACAGAAAAGATCCTTAAACGTTTTAATATGGATAAAGCAAATCCTTTAAGTACTCCAATGGTTGTTAGATCATTAAACATAGAAAATGATCCATTCCGTCCATGTGAAGATGATGAAGATATTATTGGTCCAGAAGTACCATATCTAAGTGTCATCGGTGCCCTTATGTACCTTACAAATTGTACAAGGCCTGATATATCTTTTGCCGTGAATCTGTTGGCAAGATTTAGCTCATATCCAACAAAGAGACACTGGAACGGAATTAAACATATATTCCGTTATCTACGAGGAACGACAGACTTGGGACTTTTGTATTCAAAAGATGCTAATTCAAGCATAATTGGTTATGCCGATGCTGGATACTTATCTGATCCACACAAGGCACGTTCCCAAACTGGATATGTATTTACTCGTGGAGGCACTGCAATATCTTGGCGTTCACAGAAACAAACGCTCGTAACAACTTCATCAAATCATGCCGAGATTATTGCACTACATGAAGCAAGTCGTGAATGTGTGTGGTTAAAATCAATGACCCAACATATCCAAATTTCATGCGGATTATCATTCGATGAGAAGCCTGTGATACTATATGAAGATAATGCTGCATGTGTTGCTCAAATGAAAGAAGGATACATAAAAAGCGATAGAACTAAACATATTCCTCCTAAGTTCTTCGCATTCACCAAGGAGCTTGAGAAGAATAAATGTATTGATGTTCGTCACATTCAATCAAGTGAAAACTCATCAGATCTCTTCACAAAGGCACTTCCTACGTCAATATTCAGAAAGCACAAATATAATATTGGGATGCGCAATCTACGAAATTTGTGAAGAATTGTTCATGTCAACATCAGGGGGAGTTTACGTGACTGCACTCTTTTTCCCTTACTATGATTTTTATCCCAATGGGTTTTTCCAAGTAAGGTTTTTAACGAGGCAGTACAAAACAGTAATGAAGACATCATCGTATCATGATCATCATCACAAGGGGGAGTGTTGAAATAATATATTTGAATATTGAAAAAGTAATAGTTGAATATTTGAATGTTGAAAATAAGAGTTGTAAAGTTAGAAATTTGTGTGTGATGATGTAGGTAATGATGTATTTTATTTTTGGATTATGTGTAATGAAACTCTATAAATAGATCTCTCATTTGTGAAGAAAATCACAATTGAATAGAGAGAAAAATATTATAAAGTGTGTAGTTTGGTAAATTTTGAGAGTTTGAGATTTTTACTTTTTACCATAAATTTTTACTTTTTCACAACATATTGATCATTTTTTTTAATTATGATTTATTCGCATTGATCTTTGGTAAGGGAGAAGTATCATGGATCTCTTCTGCCTAGGACAGAAGACTTGTAAGCCTTTTTGAAGCTTCTATGATGTCTTCCTTGTGACCAAATGCAGTGACTCTGATAAACTCTTTGCCTGCTGGGCCAAATCCTGTCCCTGGAACCGTTATTATGTGTGTTTTCTCGAGAATTTCATTGAAAACATCCCAAGAATTCGACCCCGGAAAGTGAACCCAAAGATACGGGGCGTTTACTCCCCCGTAAGCCTTTAATCCGAGGGATTCAAATGTTTCCAACAGTATCTCTGCATTCTGTTTGTAGTGATCAACAAGAGACAGCACACCCTGCAGGAAGTTTGGGGGACAATGTTGCAAATCATGGATCAGTAAGCATGTGGAAACTGTCATGTTTCGTGTCGAAAACTTACCTTGAAGCCTTCGGAGGACAAACTAGCAAGGCCACCAGCCTGAGCTATCCTGGAGGCACCATTGAAGCAAGTGCATACGATACGGTTAAAATCATTTATGACAGGAAAGCCATTCAAGTACAAGAGCTCCTCAGGCACCACTGTCCAACCGAGACGAACACCAGTGAATCCGGCTATCTTGGAAAACGATGAGATTTCGATAGCAACCTGATTTTTATATATCGAATAACATACTTTAGGACCAGATTTAATTTGATATCATTTAAGATTATGATTTTACAGTGCTATTTTAGGACTGCAGAACCAAATAAGTAATGTATGTGTAGTGCATCTCTTTTCAATTTCCTTTGAAGAAGACAAAAAGTTTCGATCTGACATGAATTAGCAATATTTTGATTGGGGGGATGTGTTTACCTTTTCGGCACCAGAGATTTCGTATATGGATCGAGGTCTTCCATCGGTGACATAAACAGCATAAGCTGAGTCATATACGATAATTGATCCATTATCCTGCGCGAATCGCACCAGTTGTTCTAGTTGCTCCCGAGTAGCCGCATGGCCGGTTGGGTTGTTGGGAGAGCAGAAGAATATGACATCCGTTCGTTCAGTTTCTGATAGGGTGGGGAAGAAACCATTCTGAGGGCTACATTTCATGTACTTGATATTCTGGTATCTCCCTGATTCAGTATCCACATCACCTGTCTGTCCAATTATGACACTTGAGTCTATGTAAGCCTGTTTTCATCAGGGAAGAAACTTTAAGGAACCAATTGTAGCATTATCTTTATGCAAAATCAAGATGTTGTGAAAAAGAGCTAGAATCACCGGAAAAATCGGATCTTGAACCGCTATGGACATGTTGGATCCAAAGAGCAGCTACAAGAAAACACAACCATAAATAACTAGCTACCTGTTTCAAGCACAGTTATTAGAAGTCCATAATGGTGTGATCTCTAGCCTCAAGGCACACGTAGCCTTATAGGCCGAAACACGAGTCAAGGCTCGGCCATCGAATAAAGCACACACCTTGTCTGTTTACTATGCTTTCAATAAACAATGGAAATGATACACCTCTAATCCCTTGTGATGTATATATGATATGTACCTGCAGGCGAGATATATCACATTGTGCGCCGTCTGATACAAAGACTTCTTTGTCCTTTATGCCCAATTTCTTGTAAAATGTTTCTGCTATGGCTTTTCTAAGTTCCTGAGACACCGAAATTTGAAAGGACACAAACCCTACACGACTATATAAATATAAAGGGCGTTTTAAACATTTACTTCAGTCGAAAAATGTCAGGATTTAATGTAAAATTTACAAAACCAATGCCATAATGTCACATGCAAAGGTGATGTTCAGAACACTTTTTACCTTGCTACCTTGTTCAGCTCCATACCCTCTATAACCTGCAGGTGTCGAAAGGTTGTGTGCATACTGCATACTGCAATATAGAATATCAGAAGCAAATTTTATATGCTATACAGTAGAACATGAAAACCAAAAAGAATGACTCATAAATTTGTGATTCTATGAACTTGTCAGGCGCATGGGATTTCAAAGTCTTTGTCTGATTTATGACTCTGGAATTCCATTTTTTTTTTTTTGTGTTCATTCATACAAGTCCTAGTTCAAGATGGACCACATAATCTATTCAACTCGAACATTTCGAATCATGACTGATATGTTAATTATTCTGGTCTGTTCTTGTTAGCTAATGAAAATATATTTTAGGACATGTAAAAGAAAACTTCAATATCCGAATTTTCTTAAACTTACATTAGCCATGCTTGAAGCTACAACATCTGGTAATGGCTCCGTGGTGTCACCGATACCAAGGCTGATAACTCTTGCATTTGGATACTTCTTTGTGTGCTGAAGTTTGCGTGCAGAAATCTGTAATAAATGAGAGATTTTCATGTGATAATTTGATGGTTGATGACGAAAAAAGGGCGGGTGACAGAAAGGTACTGAAGAATGAATTTCCTCAGTAAATCAATATAATCATGTTCAATTACAGCATGGTTTTATTGCTAAGGCGAACTTCTCGTTACGAGCAAGTGAATTTATATTGTAGATGGATAATAAAGAGCCACCAACCTCAGGAAACAAATAGTTGTATTGAAGCCTTTCCAACTTTGGATTACGAACAACTTTAGTATGATAAAAGTTAACTGCATGAACAAGTCAAAACTTTTAAAGGCTTAAAGCCAATGAAATCTTCGAACTTATCCCACAAAAATTTGTTGATGTACGTACGTTTCTCATTATCTTGATCTGTTTCGATACTGCGTGAAAAAACCAGTTAACACGAGAGCATTATTACAGAGAAAAGTGGTGAATAAAACCATGCAAAAATTGGTGCTCAGTCTAACACATTACCAACATTTAGGCTGGAAAAATGTTTTACAAGGCATTGAACTGATAGACGAAGCCTTGTACATGTTTTTCCTCGTAACTTTTAACTATTTTGACGCTCTAAATTTAGTGTCTAAATATGTTATAGTCAAATATTAATGCACGAGAAGGCGATATTTATACTCTTACAAATCAGCTTAATGAATTTTTGTGTCACTGTCAACTTGCATACATACATGCATGATGTCTTTGTGGACACGTTCGAAGCCCAACAACTATGATATGTTGACCCAATAGATGTGTAAACTTGTAAAATCAGGTCGTTCTCACAATCCATCACAATCCACGGTCTCTTCTCTTGATAACAGTCATATGCCGTTTGAGATGGTGAAGAACGTATGATATAGGAATCATAAATGAATATACATCGATAACATAATGATTTGTAAAAAAACTCTTCGTAGAAATTGAATAAAACGTTGGATGAAATAAATGTCTTTCATACCAAACGATATTTTCAAGGGTATCGGTGCAATTTGCAAAATGTAGACATGTTAAGAATTAAGATATGGACTTGGACCTAACTCAACCCCAAAAGCTAGCTCAAGGGGGGAGGATTGTCCAAGCCATATATACAACTCCAAGGTTATTTAACCAACCGATGTGGAACAATCGGTGGAACCTGGGCTCTGATACCATGTTAAGATATGGACTTGAACTTAACTCAACCCCAAGAGCTCCGTATCTTAACAAGACCAAGACAAAAGAACCTTTCAAAGCCTCAAACAAATTCCTAAGACCACACGCAATTTGGTGACATCTGATGTAGTATGGTGTCGTCACATTGATATATACTACTTACGTTATTCCTATTTTCTTATTCTCATACAATTCAGTCTCCGACAACCCATTAAAAATAACACTTATCAAACAACTGTATCATTTGAAGAGATACCCTTTAAGAATTTTTTTAAAACCTTTCACACGGGAACGTATAATTACAATTATCAGACAATATTATACCAAACCATATCCTTTTATTCGTAAAGAAATATCACAGGAGAGTGAAACACTTGAGAATCTACTGCACAACAATGTCGTAATTCGTGATACGTTTCCAGGAGAAGAGATGCAAGTGGTATCATCTACATTTGATGCAAATACAACAATAGAATACACACGAAAGTGAACCCTCCATTTTTTTAAATGTCAAGGAATTGTGTGTCTGTCTTTGTCTTCCATTCCTTTACAGATAGAGAAAAGACGAAGACAAGTGGATTCTTGATTAGTCCAGGTTCTGTATATAGACAAACATATTAAAGATGACATGTTTTTCCACACAAAGTTTTCCGGATCAAAATACTAAGAATAATAAAAGAAAGGTCTAAACTTTGGTAATTAAGCATGCATAAATATGTATATATGCTAATTTTTCGATTATTTTGGTTCAATTTTTGACATAACATATGAAAATTGAACAAACAAAAATTTATTTTCCCCAACAGATATCACTGAATGCCTAATTATCGTCAAGGTCAGAGCTAAAACAAGCAGCTAAACAAGAACACACATTATCTTTTCTTCAATTAAAATATTCTGTCCCTCAGAAAAATAAGCAAAAAAGCCAATGGCTTTCTTTGTCAATATTGACTTAAGGCAGGTGAAAAGTCCCAAACAAATAATGCAATCCCTGAAAATGACACGAATGGATGATTTTTTTTAAATTAAAGAAATCGAAATCTTTCTGTAATTTTTATTAAAATACAAATCCCACTACTAAAAAATTACATCAAATCGCCAGAACATACTGTACATACCACAATGGAATATTATTACATATTTGAACCTGCCCAAGGACGGATCTATGCTTGGCCCGTCATAGGCTGTAGCTCAGTCCAATTTTTTTTTACAAGGATTTATAGAGATTCGAGTCAATTCAATTTTTTTTTTTTTGAAAAGATATCACGAGATTGAAGGTGTTCATAATATCAAATTCTTTGTACCAGGTACAGAAAAGCTAAAGTTATTGGCCACTTCATTTTTAATTCTCTCACGTCATACATTTGTATCTCTACGGCTTTTGTACAAAACTTTGTCCAAAACATGTAATCTCGTGTCTCTCTAGGAACAATAATTTTTTTAAAAAAAAAATACCAATGTCATTTTGCTAATTATTTTCATATTAATATATCATATTTTATATATATATATACATATATATATATATATTATATTAAGTTCAAGTCCACCTCAACTTTGATTTCTGGATCCGCCCCTGAACCTGCCCATGAATACATCAGGCATTGACTTCTAGTTTTTCCCTATTATAAATATTGAAAGAGAAAACAAACAAAGACCGGCCAAATCTTCACAAGTAAAAGGGTTCACACTTAGAGATGTCAATGGGATGGGTATGAGGCGGGTATGACTAAACTCAAGACTCGTCCCATGAAGAAAACTTTGACTCATTACCCGTCCTTAAATATTCTTCGGACCCGCCCCACCCCGAATATAAAATGGGGCCGGGTAGACCAGCGAGACCCGTGAGATCTGATTTTTTTTCAAATCAAAACAATAATCTTCTTATCACATGACTAAATTATGAAACAAACAAGCCTCTAATGGTGGCTGAAGAAATGAAAGTGAGAGTCTATGAGAGAATCAAAGATGTCTATGGTTGAGCCTTGAGAATAAAACTAAAATCCTAGAGTATTTATATCAACATATATGGAGCGGACGAGTCTGAAAAATTGGATGCGAGACCCGCTCCATGACCCATTTAGTATACCCAAACCCACCTCAAACGGGACGGATCTATTACGGGTCTGGGTAAAACCCGGACCCATTGACATCCCTATAATCACACTTGGTAAAAAAAAAAAAAAAACTCTGCTCCTAATTTACACGACCCACAAAGAAAATTTAGAATAAAACCTGCTTGTTTTGACCACCTTGCTAAAATATAATATAAAAAAGAGACTTACGATCTTCATGCTTTAAGAAAGCAGTATCACGTTGTACATATACATATAATGAGTCAAATCACATGTAAAACTAATTAAGATCCACAAAACAAAAACTTCTTAAATTGCGTTCAATGGCGGTAGTTGTAAGTTGTCATGACTCTCGAGTTATTACGTAAAATATTAGAGTTATAAATCATTATATTATATATATATATTATGCATCTTTTATCATTTCATCATTCGAACGAATTCTGTCAATACCCCTCGGGATGGTTGCTCGAATTTTGATTTTTTTAAAAATTATCTTTATTTTTGTTAATATTATTTTATATTTGGGATTATATGTTTATATCGATTTTTTCGGATTTAAACATTGTTCCAATGTTGTGATTATGCATTTTTTTGTGATGCAACTGACCTTACACAAAATTACATCATTAATTATTCATAATTCTATGATTAAAAAAATCATTCATAATTATGAGATAAATAGTTGTTGTTTCAAAATCAATTTCACTATGTATATTACATACACAAAATATTAAAATTAATATATTGCTAATATTTTAATTTAAATATTTTCTGATATAATGAGTCTTAAGATAATTTATTTTAGGCTAATAGCTTGTTGTTATTAATTTTCCTTTATAAAATGTAATATAATGTGTATAAAATAATTCTTCTTTTAGTTCAATTATAAATAAAAAGAACAGTCAAAAGCTTGTTTTATATGTACATTAATAATGTTTAGTTTATTAAATTTAATATTCGGATCCTCTAAAGAAGAATATATATTTTTAAAATACTAACAATTCAAAAACTTTTTAGAATTTGTTGTTACAGCACCCGACTAGAACTCCTATCACTCAAAATTGCAGGCAGTACTTTACAATCTGCATGATGTTTAACGTCTTTATGTTAAGACTACAAACATAATCTTTAATGTCTTTGTGTGAAGACTCATTCAGCTAATAATAAGCTCAACTCCCTGTATATGTGAGTGATTGTGTGTGAATGTGTGAGAACCAATCTAATCAGTACAACACGAACGTGTTTTCACACAACTGGACTAATTGCTTCTAGTAAGCTGAAATAAAGTGAATGTGCCCCCTGTTTTCTTCACACACCGGTATTTAGTTGTAGTTCCGCTTCTTCTTGTTTTCAATGGTCTTTGATCTGGTGTATATATGTAGGCACTCGGCTGACCGTACATGAAAACTCAATAATAATGTATGTTGCATGTGCTTCCTTTGGACATGTCTTGTCACTCTGACAACAGTTCTGGAAGCTTTTCTCTTTTCACTTTTGCTGCAATGTCCATTATTGTACATTCGTCTGTGAAGTAGTTTATAGCTTGTAGCTTATATATTCGCGCTTAGCTGGATTCTATTAAAGAGTATTGTTGTGACATACGAACAGATCAGTTACAACTGATGCTTCGGAACTGGTCTGGTTAAATCAGTTTGGACTGATTTCACTGTATCAGCTCTTTTGTCAGCGGGGTTATTCATCAGTTGAGCTCTTCATCAGCTGGCCAGGCTTCTGAAGGTCTACTGCTTAATTACCTTTCAGCTGAACTGTTCTTTGATATATCAATTGGACTGGTTCAGTTTTGACAATCAATTGGCGTCTCGACAGCTTCAGTTTTGACTTCGGGAACTGATCAGTTTGGAATCTGATCAGTTTCAGCTTTCAGCGCACTACATAAATTTGTTAGAAACAAAATAATAATTTTTGTTAACATCAAAATCAAGTTTGCAAACCTGAAATGTTCAAACAAAATTCAATGTATTAAAGGTTTAATTTTTGGCAAAAACTTGTGTGACACGGTCTCACGGGGTCGTATTTTGTGATATGGATCTTTTATTTGGGTCATCCATGAAAAAATATTACTTTTTATGCTAAGAGTATTACTTTTTATTGTGAATATCGGTAGGGTTGACTCGTCTCACAGATTAGGATCCGTGAGACGGTCTCACGTGAGAAGACCCACTCTTAATTTTTTCCGAAAATTAGTTTCTTGATAGGCATATATATTCTCATGTGATTTCTTGAAATATGCAAAATATTTTTATAAGCTGGGAAAAACATAAAAATATTATTTTTCAAAAATATTAGTGGTTGTTATATATTTGTCCAGATCATGCATGATAATAGAAGTATGAGAAATTGCATCCTCAAACGATGGGAAATTGATGAGAAAATTCAAATATAACCTTTTGTCCAATTAGGCCATTTTCTAAAGAATTTCCCCAGAGGTTTGCATGCCATTAATTAATTTCCAAAGTTCCGCTCATCAATCACACCATCGTTTGTTTCTTGCATCTCTCCCATTTTGTTTTCACGAAAACTCAAGTGAGACAGTCTCACGATATAATTTTATGAAGCTGGTTTCTTATCCTACCCGATCCGATTTATGAAAAATATTTTTTTTGTCAAAAATATTATAAATCTCTTCATAAATGAATAAGATCGACTCATTTCACATATATAATTTGTGAGATCGTCTTACAAGAAACATAATTTTTATTTTTGTAATCTACATCTTTTTTTCCTATTTGTTATTATTCTCTTTGGATATGATTTTTATATTTCCAAACAGACATTCTTTATATAATATATAAAATTATTAGATATTTTAAAATATCAATATTTTTTAACTGCATCATTAAAATAAAAGGGTCCGATATTAAAAATTTAATAAAAAAACCCATATATTTTTGTAGAACAAAATAAAAGATATCAGTTAGTTTAATCATTTAGTTTTTTAAAAAAAATACTTAATTATTTATTAGGTTTTTAAATAGTAATGGAAATAAATAAATAAATAAAACTTAAAATTATCTTAGCTTTTTAAATATCAAATTGTTTTAGAAATAATTTTTTCGAGTTGTACAATAACTTGTCTGAAATGGCAATTGGGCAGATTTAGCCCAATTACAGAAAAGCCCAAATGATTATTATTTTAACAACTGAAGTTATCGGGCCATGATCCAAGGAAAATAAGCCCAATAAGGATACCGTTTTCCGACTCGGTTTCTTCTACCTACATAGTAGCGTTGTCTCAAAGCTTTGTACTTTCATATTTTTCTCTATAAAATCTCTGAATATTTGTTTCGCAGTTTCATAGTAATCTCCCAGTTCGGATTATACTTGCAAATTAGCAGATTTAAAGATTAAAATTAGGGTTGAAGAAGACTTGCTCATGGCTACATTTGGCGCTGCATCAGCTAACGTAAACCCCAACCGTTCAACCGAGGTAACTGGTTTTGTGCAGTGTATTATCTATTTTTTTCGTAAATAAATCGAATTACTGATAGTTAAGGGACTTTCTAGCATCGATTCTTGTTTCCGCATTTGAATTTCAAGTATATATGTTATGCATCGGTTGATTTGTTTATTCTATTTTTTGGGATTTCATGAAGGTTGTACAATCTCCAAATGATTCGGTGTCAAGCCTCTGTTTCAGTCCTAAGGCTAATTTCCTTGTTGCTACTTCGTGGGATAATCAGGTATCATCATAGTTTTCTGTAGTATGGTGTTCTTGTTTTCAAGTTTTTAGTAGCTAGTTACCATTGTTTTTAACCTTATTTGACACAATGTTGGTAGAGGATTTTGGGAATAGAGAAACTTTTGAAAGTTTGTTTAAACTTGGTTGAAGGTTACGTTAGTGCAGACTCGGATCAGTTATATGTCATTTTAGTTCTGTTTGTGGGTGGATTGATATTTGATTCCTACTCGTGTAGATATCTATTTCGCGGGATGATATTTCTATGTTTGATTTAGAGTCTTTGTGACTGGTGTTGAAGTGGACTGTTTGGGAACGAATGTTTTTAATTAATTTGGTTGCTGCCAGAGATAACATGTTACATCCTATGTCAAATTCTCTTAGGTACGATGCTGGGAGGTAATGAAAACGGGGACCACTCTCAACTCCGTTCCTAAGGCAGCAATGTCACATGATAATCCGGTAAGTTTTACAACTTATGAAATTCTCTGATTAGGTGACTTTTTTTTAATACATCATAATTTACCATGTGATTTTCTAAAGGTGTTATGTTCAGCATGGAAAGATGATGGGACAACTGTGTTTTCTGGGGGCTGTGACAAGCAAGTGAAGATGTGGCCATTACTGTCTGGTGGGCAGCCTGTCACTGTGGCCATGCACGATGCTCCAGTTAAGGAGCTGGCTTGGATCCCAGAGATGAATCTCTTAGTCACAGGAAGTTTTGACAAGACTCTAAGGTGGTTTCCTTATGTTTGTAAATAATTTGGCATTCTTGTGTTGCTCTATTGTTTGTGCTCTGTGTTTGATTCTCATTGCGAGCATCATTTCTTTTTCATGTTAATATGTAATCTATCCTTTTAAATTGCAGAATTCTCCTTGTTTAGTTGATGTGGCAATTCAAAATTTTATTTTAATTATCTGGTATCAGATCTTGATTTGTTTTGTGATTTGTCGCTTTATTCCTAATATCAGTGTAAACTATTTCCTATTTCTACTCTAGCCAGGTCTGATATGCAATCTCAAAGCTGAGGTTTAATCTTGGTAATGGTGCTATACATTTTCAGGTACTGGGATCTGAGACAGCAAAGTCCAACTTGGGTCCAACAACTTCCGGAGCGCTGTTATGCTCTTACTGTCAGACATCCTCTTATGGTGGTTGGCACTGCTGATAGAAATCTCATAGTTTTCAATTTGCAGAACCCGCAGGTATTCTCCTTCTTCTTCAAGAGATATGTGATGTCTTTCCAACCAGTCTCCTGAGACAACAACTCTGTACATAAATAAGCGATGAAGATATGTAATTACTTTTTTGGTTCACATCGATAAAGCCTTTACTTTTTTGGATCAGCTGCTGCTATGATCATACTATTGTGCGGTCAAGAAAGTCATGACGCGTTCTTTTGTTTTTGTGTTTTTTTGTCTGTACCTGTCTTTGTTTTTAAATCATAGTCAACGCGGTATTGTGGTGGTGTGTCATGTTTTGTAAATTTCATTAATTGCTGCTGAAATATGACAGTCCGAGTTCAAGAGAGTTGTATCACCTCTGAAGTACCAGACTAGGTGTGTTGCTGCTTTCCCTGATCAGCAAGGTTTCTTGGTAAGTTTCCTTGTCCTAGATATCCTTTTGCGATCTCAACCATTTTCTTGAATATGGCGTTTTTTTCGGTTGAATATATTGTATTTAATTTTAGGTTTGGGTGTTCTACAACCCATGGCCTTAATAACACTAATGATTATTGGTGAAAAGTTGCGTGAAATCATTGGATACTAATATGAGATTGTTGCCTGTAAATGGAGATAATGATTATTCCCGTAATGGCTATTATGCTCTCGTCACATTTTGCATTTATTTTGTAGGTTGGCTCAATTGAAGGAAGAGTTGGTGTACACCATCTGGATGAATCACAGTCAAGTAAAAATTTTACTTTCAAATGCCATAGAGATGGCAATGATGTTTTCTCGGTCAACTCACTGGATTTTCACCCCGTAAGATATTTTATTTAAGTGCCCTGTGCTTTATGTGTCTGTCAATGTTTACTTCCTTATAGATTGTTCCCTTCCTTTTCGACTTTGTTGTTAAAATAAATGGATAAATGATGTTCTTAAATGGTTGGTAGTGTAGAATTTTTCACTAAATATCTATATCTTGTACAAGGGCTACTTGGCTTATCACCCATCTGGAGAAGGATATCATATTGTGCTTTATCTCTGTCTACCAACTCCCAATGACCTGTATTATGTCACCTGAAATTCAGTACATGCACATATCTGTCAACTTAAACTGATCTCAACGATCCATATACAGGTCACAAAATTTCCGAACTATTTTAGTGATAGTTAAACTATTTGATCCTCGTCCTTTTGCGCAAGGATTTATTATGTGATGAATTTAATAAAGAGCCATTCATGAAAGTAACCCAAGTAAATTGATTCTTCTATACAATGGGAAAGACCTTTCACATATGTGTGCTCCTTTTCAACATTTCACCAATCACTGCATGAGAGGACAATGTACAAAGAAAAATCTATGGCTAATACTTTCTTTGGATGCACTTTTGACAAGAAAATTTATGTGCTAAATTTGGAAGTATTGTGGAATTGAATTGTTTGTCAATTTTTTTTTCTTAATTTGTTCACACTTCTTGATTCGTAACTAATGTTCTTCATATTATATTCATCAGTGAGATTAAATCACGTGATCTATTTTTCTCAAGCATTTGAAAACTTTAGCTTTAGGAGGGATGTTACGTGCCTGGGTTTGGGCCAATTATATCCTACTCCGGGAGATTTACTCCCTGTCACTAAATAATATATATGTCTAGCATTTAAAAATAGCTACAATAATTTTATTAGCGTTTATAAATGGGTAGAACATAGAATTTTTTATAATAATTAAATTTTAAAATATTGATTTTTTACAATTTATATGATTCTAGCACAAAAATAAAAATAATAAAAATAAAAATCTCAAACCTCAAACGTAAAAATTTTACTATCAAATAAAAATTTCACGTAATTTTTAAATATAAAATATTAAGTTTTAAAATTTGAGAATAATAATAATAATAATAATAATAATAATAATATAACACATGTTATATACATGAAACGAAATTAGTTTGGTTGATTTTTGGTTAAAGTAGTGTGAAATATAATAATAATAATTAAAAAAAAGACATGTGTAAGAAAAAAAAGTGAAATAAACTATTTGGCCCTGCGTTTGGGATCGTGTTATGGGTCGTTGGACAGTGAAATCTTTTCGTTCGGAGTAGAATTCCTGTCTTTTTGATTTACGCCCTTGACGACCTATGATTAGTTGAAGAGTTGGGGCTCGAGAGAACAAGAGAACCACCCGATCTTGAAGAATAAACTTTTATTGATAATATTTTTTCGATGAGCATCTCTTGCTCCCAAATCCCTACTTATACTAATGATGCAATCCCCCACAACTGAAAGAAAAATCCTACCAAATTTAAAAGATATGCTGAAATCTCAAAAACAAGGAAATAGTAAAACAAGGAAATAATTATCTTTGCTAACTAAGGAAAAAATCTTCTTGCCCCTCAACTTTTAACCCTAAATTTCCCATGTGTGAAACGTTGATACCTCTTGGGCTCGTCTTCCCCATTCTTGGGCTCTTTCTCCACATTGTCGTCCACAGCCCCTTCTCGGCCCACGTCGTCTTCGCGGCTCATGACAAGGGACTGTAGATGTAAAAATTGTTTGTTTACCTGAGTTTTCAGGTGTATGGATTAGGGTCTAATTTTTCCTCACTGTCATTTGTATTGTAAGCTCCTATATTATTATCTGTGTACGGTACTTTTCTGATAAAACCGCCAAATCTCAGATTCATCACACATTTGCCACTGCTGGATCAGATGGGGCGTTCAACTTCTGGGACAAAGATAGCAAACAGAGGCTTAAGGTGTATATGAGGCGTCTGTAATCATAGTCATTATGTTCTATACTGCAATCTTCTTTTAACATAAACATACATCTGACTACTTCCATAATTTCTTGATTTGTTTAGGCTATGCAGAGATGCAATCAGCCCATTCCTTGCAGCACTTTCAACAACGATGGTTCCATATATGCATATTCGGTAGGTCCATACATGCATATTCGGTATTACTTGGGTGCCATATTCAGTAAATTTTTTCACAAGTTTCTTAATCATATAACAATGAAAAAACAGATATTCGTCAAAATTTCTTATTGTATACTGTTTGCAATGAAGAGTTTTAGCACACCAATTTTAAGATGTTTAGCGTAATCATAGTAGCACTATATTTTGAGCTTTCCATTGCCATGAGTTCGCAAAATATGCTTGTGTTTGTATGAATCATGAAATGATCAGGATATTGAATTCAATTAATGTGCTACTTTTGTTGGACATATACTAGGTTTGTTATGACTGGAGCAAGGGTGCTGAAAATCACAACCCATCAACAGCAAAAACATATATTTATCTACATATGCCTCAGGTAACCACCAGAAAGTTAATTTAGTTTTTCTCCGGGATTAACTTCATCGACATATGGATTTTGCACTGATAATCCTTGTCACTATAACTTCGAATTCTCCTTCAGGAGGCCGAGGTCAAAGGCAAACCACGAACAGGAGCTGGCGGTAGAAAGTGAAGAATAGGCAGATTTTTCGTATGGACATACGTTAGTGATCAGTTTCTGGCCTGGAGTGGTTTTTGGTTTCAAAGTCGCGTATGGTGTTCAGTTATTGTTAGCTAAAACCATCAGTATGGTTCTTATTAGGAAGCAAGCTAAACTGGCCAGTGGAGTTGTATCGAATATTTGGGATTGAATTTCCCCCGTTTTGACACTATCGAAGTCGTATCTGTTTATAGAAATATATTCCTTGTCCATTTCGAATATTACCATCTCATTTTTTATTATATTTTAAAATGTATTTTTTTTCTCATTTTTCGTATCTGCAATTATTTTTTTGTGAAGTTAAACTCAGCTTCTTAATTGTTATCATTTTAACATAATGTTAAAATTATAAACCAATTCACAATATTGTATTTTAACATTTAAAAACAATTTTTTAATCGATACTTTATATTAACATTTCTTTTTCTCATAAATAAAATTAAGTTATATAATCTATTTTGCCAACATGCATATTTCATTTTTTTTGTCATTTCAAAATAAAAGAACATTATTTTCCCAAATAATAATATATAAAAGAACCATTTTACTCTTTTAAAGTTTTAAATAATTTTATCAAATATGATGGCCTGATCTAGATTACAGTGGAAATGCAACAGCTTTGCTTTTAGTTTATTCAGATTGAAACTGTTGGTGTAAAAGTCATTGTTCCATTCTATTTGGACAAATATTTATAAAATGTTTTACACAAAAATTTTATAAAATATTTTAAGAGTTATTTTAAGAACCAATATGTATTTGTACTACTATTCTATAAATATGTTTTAGTAGGTCTTTTGTGAAACGAGTCAACTCTATTCATATTTACAATAATAAGTATCTGTATAAAAATCAAAACTTTTTTTAATTGATGACTCAAGTAAGATATCTGTTTTTACAAAAGTTTTTGTGAAAATTGTTTTTACAATTAAAAAATTAATATGTTTTTATTTTCATAAAATTTTAAAAACATCTCTCAACTATTTTTAAAAAACTATACTTGGATATACTCAACGTTTTCAAAGTACTCCGAATGAAGAAATTTGGTTTGAAGTTTTTTGAAAAATCATATTCGGCTCAAATTAATTTGGATTCGAGTTAATATAAATGTTCATGAACAAATTGCGATTGACAAAATTGTTTTTAGATTCAACTTGTTCGAGTTTGACTCAATTTTGATAATCGTGCACATGAATCAAATAATATTTGACGTATTTGAAAAACTCTCGAACTGAATTCGATCACAACAAATAATAGATTATATGAATAGGGTCACGAAATGAATCCATTATACAAAATTATGTATATACTTGGAAACTCCTAATCTTGTTGTACAAGCAAAGTTATGTTAAATTCCGACAAAATTATGGTAATAAGTGACAATATTCATTGAACCTTTCATCCCAAGTTAGAATCATATTATAAATTTCAAATGATTATAGATTATGATCATCAATTATTACAAATTGTTATGCCTAAAAATTGTACCAACTCGAATTATTAGCGTGATATGGCATATATATGTTTACTTGGGAAATTTTTTTCTAGAAAATCAGTTAAATTGTCTTTGTTAATTAAAAAAATGGTGTTTACTTGAATTTTTATTTAATCAGAAGCTAGATGCCAGATATTGAAAATTCAGTTTTAAGCTTTTATTTCAGTTTCATTAATTTTTTAATGATCTATTCAAATATTGAACTGCTTTTGTTTTTAAAAATAATTATTTTAGTTGCACATAATTTTTTTTTATAACAAGAGTGTGAAAAAACAACTAGTTCATATACGGAATGCGTTCGAACTCGAAGAATAAGACAGTGAATCGTCATCTACGTCACAGACAGAACTTTAGAGACGTTGGAGTTACCCATCGAAAACCCTCTGACACTTGAGTCAGTGCTACACAAAGTCAGAGAAAATAAGGAAACATTTTTAGAGCTAACCGCGTAGGAACAGCGCCACGGCTGCCGTCGGGTCAGTGCCAATTTAAGATAATTATCACGTTAAGCGCTTTACTTAATCACGTAACTATCATTTAATTATCATAATTTATTATTCTCGAAATGTCCTTTTATTAGAAGCTTGATCGGAATCTAGTTTGGCTCAACATAATTAGATAACAATTATAAATTAATTACAATCTTATAACATTAAATTTTTGAAAATGTGAAATTATTAAAACAATTTAAAAATTTTAAGTTTGTTATATTATACGTCGATTATTTACCTAAACTTTGTAGTTTAATGAAAGTTTATTCCAATTATGTATGATTATTAAATATGGAAGGTAAATATTTATAGTAATCAAATAGAGAAATTAACTCGATAGACAATAATTTTTTTACGCCGAAAACTGCTAAAATTAATTTTTACATCTGTTTAGACAGTACTTTAAAACCATTTTTATTGTTTTATAAGTGAAAAAAAATTAAAAATATGTGTTTTGATAAAAAAATTTGTATAGATTTTTTGAAAAATATTTTTTTAAAATTATTCTCCAAGTATAATTTTTTAAAGAATAATTGAGGTATGTTTTTTTATTTTTAAAAAATAGAGACAACGATGAAAATAGAAACATATTACTTTTAGAGTGGGTATCATGTGAGACCGTCTCACGGATCTTAATCTTTGAGGCAGGTCAACTCTACCCATATTCACAATAAAAAGTAATATTTTTCATAGATGACTCAAATAAAAGATCCATCTTATAAATACGACTCGTGAGACCGTCTCACACAAGTTTTTGCTTTATTTTTAAAATATTTATCCAAACACTTTTTATAAAATTTTGTGATTTTTTTTTTTTATAAAAACGTTTTATAAGTACTTATGTAAACAATTTTTTTTCCGGGATATACATGTAGTGTTTTTTAAAAAACGACTTTGTATTTTTTCTTAATAAAATTTTGCAATTTGTGAAAAAAAAGAGTACATAATCACTCTCTTGTAAGCATTTACAAATACTACTGGATGATAATAATCAATTTAATAATTTATTATTCGAGACGGCACATTTAATTCCAAATATTTATAACTTTTATTGTCTTTTTTGGCTACCTTCCCATCGGGATATATAAGAACGATCTATATAAACAAATATATATTTAATTATTGGGACATCTTTTTAATTAAATCTTCAATGATGATCCCATGTAATAAATAGATAATCAGAAAAGTACGAAATATGGATCCCATAATAACCAATCTCTTTTATTGAGAAAAATGGAAAAGTTCTGATATTTGATTTCAGAGTTTTACATACTTTCGAAAACACATGTTTTCAAAATTATTATAGACTTGGTTTGTTCCAAAGATATACAAATATACATAAAGTTCGAGCTGAGTTAGGGGTCGAGTCCTTGGGTGCTTAGGGTCCAGTAAGGTCCACAGGGGGCTTGGCTCAAGGTTGGCTCATGATGGTTCGAGCATGGCTCGACAAAAATAGGAGATGGCTTGAGGGGCATTCCAGGCGTGAACTTAGGGTTTCTTCTTGGAAAAATAAATCGAAACACGGCTCGCGGGGTTCGAGTCGTGGTTCACAAGAGCTAAAATAATATAAAAAGTCTAAGTTTTGAATTTAGGAATTTTATATGAAAGTTTGAAATTTTTCTGGATTAAAACACCTTAAAAACGATTAATTAAGGAGTAATTAAAATGTCTAGTATATTTAAATAATAAGAAAAATGAAACATTCACTTACATAGTTATATTTTAACTCAAGGCAAATGAGTTAGCGAAATGAGTCAGTCATTCACGCAATCTCACGAGTTTATATATACGAAACAGATCGATCTAGTCTATAATTATCATGAATAATAATATTTTTGACATAAAAATTAATATTTTCTCATGAGCTAAGTCAGATTGGAGATCTGTATAAAGAAATTAATCCGTTAAGCTATCTCACATGAGTTTTTATGTTGTAAAATTGCAAGAAAAGCCATGTTTTCCTTCTCTAAGTTGTTTTGACCTTATGCTACACCTAATGTTCTTTCAATCACGTTATTAGAATTGGATTATGTGGATCCAGCCCCCATTTAATTTTTAGCATCTAATGACCTATATCTTACCACGATGTTAATGGGGATAATTTCACGTCGTGCAACAGAGACTATATATATATATATAACTCATATTAAGCGACGAATGGACATAAGAGATTGTACCTGGCCATGAGTCGGATTGTTAGAGTCATATATCGGTCTAAGGAGGACACATGTCTTACTGCTGGTTTTGTTTCACATATCTTAAGGTATCAATATTATTATTTCCTTGCCGCCCACACTGTTCTCTACTTTACAACTGACCAACCAACTAAATTATATAGTGTATCGTTCACAGTTTGACATACAAAAACTTCTCATAATGTTACTAATCCAAGTATTATCTCCGTCATATCCGTTTAATCGAATAAATTTCAAAGCTCCTCATGTTATCAGTTATTAATTTTAATAATAATATTGTTGGAATGTATCTCACAAAGAGTTGGACCATTCAACCCATTAGTCGGGACAAGAAGCTTATCAGTTGGGTCACAATAACTGATAGGTAGTTTTCCAAAAACCTACTGCTGGAAGAACTCCTTCATGACAGCATGTCCAGATAAGCACAACAGCTGGAAGGATTGATATCTGAGAGAAAATCCAGATAAGCACAACATGGATTCTTGGGAAGAATCCATGTTTTGTGAGGTTATAAAAGAAGGCAAAACTCTGTAATTCGGCGGACTTTCTTTTGGTAAAACACTAAAACTTGTCCAGAAAATTGGGGTGACATCAATAAAACAAACTTGGTTATTCTCTGTGCAGGGAAGGATCTAGAATTTCGACTCTTTGGGGATCGCTTATAAGATACAGAGAAAATATTAATAGAAGAAAGACAATAATTCCATCGATTATATTCAACTAAACATAAACAGTAACACTTTAAAAAAAAAATTCTAACTAAAAATAAATCGATGTTCCTTCCATAATAACATCTATACAAATATTTTAAGCAAATTCTCTTTCAATAAATATAATCAATACATCCGAGAGAAAATCATCATCCATTTTGTTCTGAAGCCTAATTTTGATGATATTCTTAGTTGAGTTCTGTAGTAGTAAGGTAGAAACTGGAAGAGTCAGCCGCATTTGATAGTAGAAAAGACTTTGGCAAAAATTTGTGTGAGACGGTCTCACGAGTTGTATTTGTGAGACGGATTTCTTATTTGGATCATCCATGAAAAAATATTACTTTTTATGTTAAGAGTATTACTTTTTATTGTGAATATCCGTAAGGTTGACTCACACGAGACCCACTCAAAGACTTTTCATTGATGATAAATTTAAAAGTGATAAAGTATTAAAAAAAAAGTAAAAGTAAATCAATTATTAAAAAAAACAACATAAGAATCTAACTTGGATTTACACAAACAAAAACTCTTGTCTTGCCATGAAGATACATGTTCTTTAATTTATTAGGGTCGATATATAGATAATTTTTCAAAAATTAATATCGACTAAATATTTTTTAAAAATTTGGGTGGGCCATGGCCCTCGTGGGCCTAATGTAAATCCGCCCCAGTCTCCGTGGATGTAGTTTTTCGACCGAACCACGTAAATTCGTATGTGTCTTGTCACAAATAGATTTGTTCGTAGTATTTGATTCATAGTCACCGATCAAGTTTCGAGTTCGATATTCGGTTCGACATTCTTGTGTTCTTCTTTAAGCAACAATCGAAGCAAATATCCAGAATTGTAAACAAGAAACGAAAACCATTCATAACAGATTGGTAGAAATCAATAATTTCTTATTCTATTTTTTTTTTTTTTTTTGGGAACGTAAATCTTCCTATTAGTGGACATATATTTTTTCTGCGAATCACCGAAACTTGGAAGATGACCCCGTGAACGTACAATTTGCACATTGTCAGACTGAAATCAACGATGACCAATCTCGTAAAGCTTCCATTTTTCTCGATTTTCATCACGATCTCGAAACATCGAAGAAATCAAATCAATTAATTAACTAATTTGTGAATTATATAGTGTGGGGGTCTTATATGAGACCGTCTGATCTTAATTTATGAGACGTGTCATTCATGTCGATAATCAGAATAAAAAGTAATACTCTTAGTATAAAAAATAATATATTTTCATGGATTACTCAAATAAGATATCCGTCTCACAAATACAACCCGTAAGACTGTCTCACACAAGTTTTTGTCATAAAAAAAATATTCTTTTTTTAGATAAAAACCAATCATTAGAAGGGAAAAAACAAACTGCTATAATTTTATATTAGCTAAATTAATACCTTATCGTTTGGTTTTGTATTGTTTTATTTTTAATTGATCAAAAAATGTGGATACGAAACGAAGTCTCAAAATTGATTTTTTAAAATAAATTGTTTCGGCTACCACGTGGTAGTTGATGTGTCGTAGCTGATTACAGGTCACACTTGCTTTAATTTTAAAAATATTAGTTGAAAAATAAATGAGACGATAAATTAAAGAGAAAATATATAATAATTTTTTTAACTTCAATTATCGTAAAATTTGGGTCATACAAAAATATTAAATCTCGTTCTTCGTCTCAACCCAACCTAACCCGACCCAATCCAATCCAACGCAGTGAAATGAAAGGAGGATGGCTAAGAATCCAAAAGTCACCGAATGGTCAGTCACCGCCAATCACGGGTTACCCAAATGGTTGATAGACCAAATTTAACCAATAACTAAAGGAAAAGGAAAACGAAATTCCAATATTCCTTAACAATTATTTTATAAAACAATCACATATTTACATACTAAATAAATAAATTTCTATTTAAAAAATAAACGCACGGAATTCATTTAATTAGATATTAGAGTAATTAAATACTTATGATGATTATATCCCAATCCCAAATATCGGTAGTTGAGATCCTACCTATATAAGCACTGTCATCACTTTATTTCAACGAGTAAGATTTTGCCACACATACAATTTCAAAAAAAGTGGGTCCTATATAAACATGGGCAAATCTTGGTCATCCATCCTATCATGGGAGCAATGCCCACATAGGTAGGATGAAATAAACCCCAAATATCTATCTAATTTTCAAATAGTAATTTTCATTCATTTCTCTTAGTTTATGTATTGATATTTAAATATTTTAATATGTTATAATTATAATTTTAACACTTGATAAGAGAAATCCGATGACAAAAACAAAAAGTACCAAGAAGTTGAATTCAAATAACTCAATTTTTAAGTATCCTCTAACTTATTTGTTATTGACATAAAGAGTAATTTTTTAAATAAATGGACAAAGTCATCCTCTCTCTTAGATTTAGTTAAGGAGTAGGTCTCATGTGAGACCGTCTCACGGATCTCAATCTGTGAGACGGGTCAACCCTACCCATATTCACTATAAAAAGTAGTACTCTTAGCATAAAAAGCAATACTATTTTATGGATTACCCAAATAAAGATCCGTCTCACAAAATTTAACCCATGAGACCGTCTCACACAAGTTTTTGCCTTAGTTAAGAAAGACATTATCGTTATCTTATTGTCGGCAAAAACTTGTGTGAGACGGTCTCACGAATCTCTTATTTGGGTCATCCATGAAAATGTATTACTTTTTATTGTGAATATCGGTAAAGTAGACTCGTCTTACAGATAAAGATTCGTGAGATCGTCTCGCGTGAGACCGTCTCGTAGGAGACCTACTCAAACAATACAGCTCGAATCAATTTGTAAGAAATTTGTCTCCGCATATGATTATTTTTTATAATAATTTGAGTTAATTATTTTTTCAGATAAAGTATGCTTAAATTTTATGGAAAAGAGTAATTCAATATAGGCAAAAACTTGTGTGAGGCGGATTCATTATTTGGGTTATCCATGAAAAAATATTATTTTTATGATAAGAGTATTACTTTTTATTGTGAATATGAGTAGGGTTGATATGTCTCACAGATTAAAATCCGTTAGACGGTCTCACATGAGACACACTCATCAATATATTGCGAAGAGAGATTTAATTATTTTTTTCCCGAAATACATCCCCACGTTGTGCATATGGGTTAGGCATTGGATATTATTCAATACCAAATATCCTCTTTAGCTTGACTAGAGGTTGGTCTAGGAACTAAAATTTGTGCACCTATCTTATAAATTTAATATAGACTTTTGTATTTTTGGGAAAAAAATATAGAGTGTGTATCTTGTGAGACGGTCTCATGAATTTTTATCTGTGAGACGGGTCAACTCTACCGATGTTCACAATAAAAAATAATATTCTTAGCATAAAAAGTAATAATTTTTCATTGATGACCCATATAAGAAATCTGTCTCACAAAATACGATCTGTGAGACCGTCTCACACACAAATTTTTGCCAAAAATATGTGCATAAAATAAAGATACTTTATTTTTAATTTTTTTTAAAAAAAGAAAACATGTCTCCTTTCCATGTTTTGAAAAACTTGAATCAGATGAAACAAACAGGGAATTAATATAACAATCGCGCAGCTTAAGATAAGAACACAACATTTCAAAAATGAGATATTATATTAAGTTCGAGACTCGATTATAACAACCGAAAACTAACATCTCATTTTCACCCGGTTTAGAGAGTGAGAATAAAAGAAACAAACGTAAGCGTTCCGTAGTCTCTCCGAAAGAGAAAACTTAATCCACCGCTTTACTGATGAGTAAAGAAGATAATGAATGCTCAACGTACACAAATCCCATTTCCCTTTCGCAATCATTTTTAATCATCGAAAACTTATTGCTCAAAACAAATAAACTACTGAAATGTACAAAAGAAACATATGAATAAAGGGGTAGATGAGATCCTACTTATGTGAGCACTACTTCACTTTATTTCAACGGATAAGATTTTGCTACACATACAATTTTAAAAAAATGTGGGTTCTATATATGCATGAGCAACTCTTAGCCATCCATCCTGCCATTGGAGCAATGCCCACATGGATAGGATGAAATAAACCGAATAGACTAGAGATTTTTCACTGCACCGACTGCGAGTCCTTTTCTACAAAACTTGAATGTATATTTAAATACAAGCAAGATTCTTTGGTGTAAAACAAAGTGACAATTAATGGGCCCAGAAGATTGATTATACGGCATTCATCCCTCACGGGTAGCTAAAATACAACCCGCATTATCTTGCATTAATCCTTATAAATCCCACCTTTTCAAGATTTCTACGCACTTGTTTTTGCTTCTAAATTCTGAGAATACAACCACCCCTTCTCTATTCTTTTGCAGCGGGGTCATACCAACTCGATGGCCCCTGCAAGACACGTTTTTTCTCTCTGTTTCTACTTATTTTGCATCATTCTGTCAAATTCAAGGCTAATTTCGGGCCAGAATAAAGCCGTCTTCGCCTGCGATGTTTCGAGCAATCCGGGGCTGAAGAATTTCAGCTTCTGTGATTCGTCATTGGATGTAAAAACCCGAGTGAGTGATCTGGTGAGCAGGCTGACATTGCAGGAGAAAATCGGGTGGCTAGTGAATGGTGCAAAGGGTGTCAGCAGGCTCGGAATCCCGAATTACCAGTGGTGGTCCGAGGCTTTACATGGAGTTTCCTACGTCGGACCGGGAACCAAGTTTTCGGGCCTGGTTCCTGGTGCCACCAGCTTCCCTCAGGTCATCCTCACTGCTGCAACATTCAATGAATCCCTCTTTGAAATCATTGGAAAGGTAAATGTCTGTAATGCTTCATTGGTTTTCATCACTTCTCTTCTAGTAATGAGATTACCAGAGAATATTTGTTTTCGGAGTAAGTGTCTTGTGAGACGGTCTCACGAATCTTTATCTGTGAGACAGGTCAACACTATCGATATTCACAATCAAAAGTAATATTATTAGCATCATGAATGACCCAAATAAGATATCTGTATCACAAAAATATGACTTGTGATACAGTCTCACATAAATTTTCCCTTGTTTTCGAGGTGGATTTCACCGAAAACTTTTGGGGGAAACCAGAGATGGAATTTAGTCCAGCATTAATATCGTTTTTGTCCACTGCAAAAAAGTTTCTAAATGCTCAATTTAATGTAAGTGGTTGGCTGAATTTATGCTTGAGTGATCAATGTGGACACTGGAAATCGAGTTGCTTTCGAGTGTATGTATATCCATTATCTTCTTTCTTCAAAGAATAAAATACTTTTATTGGAGTCCAGTTGTTCATCTTAATTGAATTTTCAAGAGGAAACCTAATTTTTTTTAGGATATTAATTATACATATTGCTTTTTGTTTAGATATGCACATAATTTTCTTGAGTTTTATAAGTATATGCTGTCACCGTCACATTATTTTATTTAGTTTAATCTTTTATTTTTTGCATTGGTTAAGCAAATTCAGACGGCAAGAGTTGTATTTCGTATTGTTGTTGATGAATTTGTACCATGATGTCGTGTCCTAGACGTTGTCATGCTGATTAATCATATTAAACTTTGCAGGATCTTGCCATGTTATATTCTCTCTTATACACATGAAACCTCAAACCTACCATTCTACACACATGTATATAATATCGAAATTACACATTCAATAAGTTAGTATTATTTCAATGGCGAAGATAAAATTAAGTACGGTAGATCGACAGCATATCAAAATTATACATATAGAGCCGCTTTACGAGTGTTATGAATTTTTTTTTGCTCGAATACATTAGGCTCAAGCCGGAGTCAATATATTTCACGTGATGGAACCATTTTAACCAAGTTGGAACCAATTTTTTTTTATAGCTTTGAGTTCTAGTCGAAAACGATTTGTTTGTATCGTTGGCTAGTTCCAAACCCTTTTAACTTATAGGGCATATGGCGATATTTTAATTTATAGAGAAATCTCACCGATAGGATATTTTTTAGGTCTGATTTAGACTTCTTAACGGCATATCGAGTTAATTAGTTTAGGGAAAATCTCATTTCACGTAATATCCAATGGTGTATTTAATAATAAACATTTATTTTATATGTGAGGTCATTGAAAAAAAGGTAAAAACTTGTGTGAAACGGTCTCATGGGTTGTATTTTGTGAGACGGACATCTTATTTGGGTCATCCTATGAAAAAATATTAATTTTTATGCTAAAAATATTAATTTTTTATTGTGAATATCGATAGGGTTACCCCACAAAAAACCTAAGTCTAATTTTGATGTATGAAATTATTATAGATTTCTGATTAAATATTGAATATTTGAGAATAATTTAATGCAAGTCCTTGATGCTTATAGGTGGTCTCAACTGAGGCAAGAGCGATGTACAACGTTGGATTAGCCGGATTGACGTTTTGGTCCCCAAACATCAACATTTTCCGGGACCCCAGATGGGGACGGGGCCAAGAAACCCCGGGAGAAGACCCTGTACTTTCGAGCAAATATGGAGCAGGATATGTTCGAGGTCTGCAGCAAAGAGATGATGGTGATAAAGAAAGACTCAAAGTTGCTGCTTGCTGTAAACACTACACAGCTTATGATCTTGATAATTGGAAAGGGTTCCAAAGATACAATTTTGATGCTGTGGTATTAATTTATATTAGATTTGAATCTTCGTTTTCTATTGGAAATTTTCTTGGGCTGTTAATCATTTGCGGTTCTTTGTTTCTAGGTGACCAAGCAAGATCTGGATGATACGTTCCAGCCCCCGTTCAAGAGCTGTGTTCTTGATGGAAATGTTGCAAGTGTGATGTGTTCCTATAATCAAGTTAATGGCAAGCCAACTTGTGGTGATCCTGATCTGTTAGCTGGCGTGATTCGAGGCCAATGGAACCTGAATGGGTACGTGGTAGTTGATTTTTTTAATTAAGTCGAGAACTTTTCCCTGTTTCTAACATTTTGGTTTCTGCAGGTACATTGTTACAGATTGTGATTCTTTGAATGAGATGTTTTATACTCAAAAGTACACCAAAACACCAGAAGAAACAGCTGCTTTGTCCGTGAACTCAGGTCTGTTTGTGTACAGAGTGAAAATGTGGTGATTTTTTATTAGTTTGGATACAAAAAACTGTGAACATCAATTTTCGTGCAGGCGTAGATCTTAACTGTGGAGATTTCTTGAGCAGTTTCGCACTAGGTGCGGTAACTAAGGGACTACTTAACGAGACAGTGATCGACAGAGCCATGTCTAACAATTTTGCGACAATGATGAGATTAGGATTCTTTGATGGTGATCCTAGTAAACAGATATATGGAAATCTTGGTCCAAAGGACGTCTGTACTGAAGCGAACCAAGAACTTGCACGTGAAGTTGCGCGACAAGGGATCGTTTTGCTCAAGAACACGGAGGGGTCGTTGCCCTTATCTGCCACTTCCATACAGAACTTGGCAGTCATTGGTCCTAACTCGAATGCAACTCACACCATGCTCGGAAATTACGAAGGTATACATTCACAAACTCGATTTTCTTGTTTTTTGCCATTTAAGCTAGCTTACTACTGTTTTCAGGCACTCCGTGCAAGTACACGAGTCCACTGAAGGGTCTTGCAGCCTTGGTTGCAACAGTGTATCAGCCTGGTTGTGCAGATGTGAAGTGTGCTACTGCTCAAGTAGACGCGGCCAAGAAAGTAGCATCAATGGCTGATGCTGTTGTTTTGGTGATGGGCTCGGATCAATCTATTGAGGCAGAAAGTCTCGATAGAGTCGACATTACTCTTCCAGGGCAGCAGAAACTTTTGATAAACTCGGTTGCAGAAGTATCGAAAGGACCTGTGATTCTAGTCTTAATGACCGGTGGAGGTGTGGATGTGCAGTTCGCGAAAGATAATCCTAATATTACGAGCATTCTTTGGGTAGGTTTCCCAGGAGAAGCCGGAGGAGCAGCAATCGCAGATGTAATCTTCGGATTATATAATCCAGGTACCTTTTCTTGAAGTTGTAAGATATATAAATACTCTGAATCTTTAGTCCAAATTCAAACAAAAACTGAAAAAAAGTTCCACTTCTGGTGCTGCAGGAGGTAAACTACCAATGACTTGGTACCCACAATCATATGTAGACCAAGTTAACATGACAAACATGAACATGAGACCGGACCCCGAGACCGGATACCCCGGTAGAACATATCGTTTCTACAAGGGCGACACGGTTTTCTCATTCGGGGATGGTCTAAGTTACTCTCAATTCTCTCACAGCTTAGTGAAAGCTCCACAGCTAATTTCCGTGCAATTGCAAGAAGATCACGAGTGTCATTCATCCACATGCAAGTCCATCAATGCGGTGGAAGACACTTGCAAGAATGTAGCTTTCGACATTCACGTGAGAGTAAAAAACACAGGAAAATTGAGTGGAAGCCACACCATTTTCTTGTTTTCGACCCCTCCAGAAGTTCACAATTCACCTCAGAAACACTTACTAGACTTTGAAAAGCTGCATTTGACACCACAGGGGGAAGAGTTGGTTCGATTCAGCGTCGATGTTTGCAAGCATTTGAGCCTGGTGGATGAAAATGGTAATCGTAAGGTGGCGCTGGGGCTGCATGTGCTTCACGTTGGAAACTTGACACACACATTGAATGTGAGGATTTGAAGAAACAATCCTCATGTTTGGTTAATTATTTGCATCTTTATAATTATCTCTTTTCCTACAAAAGAATGGAAAGGAGAGAAGCAACAAAAGAATGAATAGAAGAAGAAATTGTTATCATTATTAAATGAACACGATTTTTTCTGACGTGCATTTTTTTTGAACGCCAACTTGTGTAGTCAAAATTGTGAAAGGAAGACTAAGATTTTGTGTCTTCAATTTTCCTTTTTTTCTCCATTTGGTGCTAAATCAAATGCTATCCTCCTTGATCTCAACATGGTTTAGTTGTGACGTCGCCTATGCATAATGTAAAGAGTCTGGTTAATAAAAAGTGGATGTTATTACATTAAGTAGTCTTGTCTTCAAGCTGAAAGCCAGGAAAGTAACTCATTGCTTCTTGCTTTCGAGCCCCTGCCTCATTCCGCCCCCTTCTTAGAATTAGAACCCGTTGAAGAAAAATCCGTTGTGACAGAACGAGTTGAGAAATCAAAATGGCTCTTAGGTTACGTTATGATTGATGGGTTTGATTTGAGGCGAGGATTTGAACGATGCATTTCAAATGACACCATTTTAAACATATTTGAAATATACCTCATTTATTATTATAATTGTATAAGTTGATATGAAATTGAATTGAAATTCACTTGTCAAACATTTTCGATCAAAAATGCTATCAGAATGCTTATGTACTAGTAGTGGCTGATGCATGCATAATCGTATGTTTTTCGTTGGCAAAATAATAGTCAAAATGAAACTCTCTATGATCAATTTTAGTTAACTAGAAAAATGCACGTGCGTTGCACGTAAAAACCTAAACTACTGAAAATATATGTACGAAATTTTGATAATATTTATTTGAATTAAAACATGGCTAATAATATTTCTCAACTGAAACAAACCAAGCCATATAAAATAAAAAAATCATGACCATAGACGGTATATAAATCAGAGAAATTATCTTATCCACTCGACACACTTTCCAATATGCTTCTTAGTTGATTTTGACAACTTAACAACTCTTTGTCGTAGTTTGTTATAATATGCATATAACTATTTTGGTATGCTCAGCAAATATCTGATCGTCTTTAACATCTTTTATGTTATTTACAATCTTTATCCGGGATCTGACATGCTCATAATTTGCTTCTTTATCACGACATTTTTTCGGTTTTCTACATTGTTTCTATCTGATTGTGAGAAACCGAAATTCCAGCAGTAGCAGAAGCTAAAAATTCCAGCAGAAGCTGGTATTTTCCAGCAGATTAGAATCCAGCAGCAGACAACAGATAAAATCCAGCAGCAGCAGCACGAAATTCCAGCAGACAGTTACTAATTAAGACCATAACTTGTAACTGAAGCATTCAACACGAAATAAAGATTGTTAATGTCAGATTATGGCATTAATTGGAAGGCTAACAGTCAAATTTCGGCATATAAATAGCACCCTCAAGTCTCTGAAATGGGATACACAAGATTTGAGAGTATCACTTAAATTTCGAGTTAAGAGATAGTGCCTTTGTCAAGCAGCAAATTCCAGTAGCAAGAGCAGCTAAATTCCAGTAGACTTCAACCGAAACTTTATAGCAAATCAGGTAAGTGGGCTTATGTATAAATATCTTGAAAACCCATTTGATGATTTCTGTTTCAAAGCAAAGTATATTCTCGATTTCTGATATCTGATTTTGAAGCACTGAAACTTAGTGAACTAATGGTAGGAATATATATTCTGAACATTACTGAATTCTGATTACTGATTACTGGCCTCACCCCTTAGAGGAGAGAACATATAGGGGACTGATATCAGTTTAGCCATGAAATTCACGAACGTGCTCAGTGCTTACTTGTTAAACTTCTGATTACTGAATACTGATTACTGATTACTGATTTCTGAATACTGATTCCTGTTCTGAAAGTAAGAGTTTCTGTTTATTCTTGAAATACTGTTCTGTATTAAAATGATTTTCGAAAACTGGGAGTTATTCCCGCCCCTGTTTACTGAGTGACAATCATATCACTCACCCACCAAACCCATCTCAGATAAGAGTACTGAAGAAATGTTAGAAGAAGAAGAGCAGATCCAGTTCTGGGGCTGGTGAAGAAGACTGTTGTTCTCAGTTTATGTTTATTTTTATTCCGCTGCATCTGTTAAGATACTGTAATATTTGGTTTTACATTTCGCTGTAAATCATCAGTATTCGAGTTGTAACAGACAATTGATTTATTTCGTATTATGAATAAAAGACTGATTTCTGAAATTCAGTACTTCTGAGGCTTGTTGTTTTCGAATGTAAATTCGAGAGCAACGCCGGTGTCAACCAACCCCCGTCCCGGGGCGTGACACTGATAATCTTATTTTTTCGAATATTTTTTTGTTGTTAAGTGATTTTTCAATTTTTAAAAATCATCAACTATAACTCCTAAGAAAAAATGCTTTTACTCGTGATAAGTTTTCACTTGTGACTAATAGTATGTATAACATATATATTTTTCAACAACATAACCAATGAATAGTGTTGCACCTTCTTCAAATATTGTGATATTTGTGATATCATTTTTATATATTTAGTATCGATATTACAAAATATAGCTTAAAGGTTAACAAATTTTTAACAACTATTTCTCAATCACTGTGAGAAAAATACTTGAAATCTCTTCAAATGGCTATATCCTAGAATTGTGTTCTCATTTAATTTGACGCAATTCAAGAAAGTAATCTTGATCGTCATTTTTTGGAAGCTTTGAAATAATGATTGTGTGCATCATGTCATGAGGATGATATAGTTTCAATATCATTTGTTGCGTTTAGAAAATAATATTATATTATTCATTGAAACAAAACAAATTTTCTGATATCGAGTTTATATTTTGTTTTATAATATTTTATATCATTGTGGAACGATATACAAAATTAATTATTGTATTTTAAAAATATTGAGAAGAGATACGAATAATGTAATTAAGATATGCACATGAGATATCATTCAAATATATATCAAAGTATTTGTCTTATTCAATATCTCATCTAATAATATATACACTTAGATTTCATGAGCATTTTATGATAGTCAAAATTAATTTGATGAAATATTGTAGTTTTTTATTTGAATTTCAATATTTGGCTAAGTGAATTTATTTGAGGAGGAGTTTTCTATGCTACCATCATATATGTTATGAATTAGCTGGTTAGACACTTTGACTAAAAAAGAGACAAAAACAATCTCGTAGTCACCTCGAAATATATCGAGATAATATTGGAGGAAATAAAGTGAAACTGGGTTAATGTCTCAATAAAATGCACAGAATTGATCTATTATATTGTGTCAATAAAGTTTTAGAATTGTTCTCATACCATTATAAATAGAATGAGAATTATGCACAATTTGTTTTTCATGTATTTCTTTTTCTGAATGAATAATTTTTTCTTTTTGAAAAACTATTTTATTGAAAACTATTAACATTTTATATGACATACATATGTCGCACAACCATGAAGTAGCAACATAATCATTACATAACACTTAACGTACACATACAATTCTTAAATTTCTTCTTCATTGTGCTTCGTTGAAATTTAAATCTGAATCATTCTTGATCTTAACATTTTGCTTTAAATATGATTTAATATATATGTATATGTTTCATGTTACTTAGTTGGACCTAATTTCAAATATCTATAAAAAAATGTGCTTGAATTATATCATACAGAAATTAGGACATAATATGTAGGACCGAGCGCTTGCCGTTTTACCAAAAGCTATAGCTAGTAGTAATGGTGCAAATCAAATCTTTTAAACCTCACATCTGCTCAAACACCACGGTTCGACCGCTTTACCAAGCAGGGACAATTATTGCACCCAACAATCTTCCTCCCAAGAATTGAACTCCTTGCAATTAATGAGAATCGAACCCGTGATCTTGGCTCTGATACCAATTGTAGGACCGAGCGCTTGCCGCTTTACCAAAAGCTATAGCTAGTAGTAATTGTGCAACTCAAATCTTTTAAACCGCATAGTAGCTCAAGCACCATGGTTCGACCACTATGGTGCAACATGTTTTTTTTTTCCATCTACTATGTTTGTCTTAACTTTTTTGTTCGAAATTTGACGCATTTCGTAGACTATATGTATGAAAAACCAAGAAATTATATAATTCACATAAATCATTTATTATTCTCTTCGTACAACAGAAGACCCAGAATATGTGGCATTGATTGGTATACTCTCGTACTTATTTTTATATAAACTAACCAGTTGCCGCCAACAATACTAACCAAAATGTATAAAAAAATCATAACGCAAAGAACCTCGATAAGAAAAAAAAATGATAACTCAAAGTTTAAAAATAATTTATTTAGTACAATAACAAAGAAATTGAAATATATACGAGCAATAAAAAGCATAAATCACTCTCCAATTAAATATTAACTCATATTATTCACAATTTGTATAAATTTTCCAATATTTTTTTCAAATAAAGAGAAGACGCCTTATCAATGTCATCGTTTTATAGATATTCATTCCATTTCTTTAAAAAAAACACAAATGAAAAATGGTGACTTGAAATCATAATAAAACCATTTAGAAAAGCAGCCGTAAAAATATAATATAAAGTCACACAATTTTTCTTAAACCATAGAAAAATATTATACTACTGACAAAATATATCTAGCAACAACAAAACATGCGTTAACTTATGATATGATTAAAATTTAGAATAATGCATAACCATTGAATTAGAACAAAATCGCATTCCAAAAATCTATTGGATATTATATATTTTAATAATTTATCCATATTTGTCGTTCATCAGAGGACTCTTAGACCGACCAAATTTTGTAGTTCACCTATTATTTTCATAATAAATAATATTACAAAAATAATATAAGCAAGAACATAAAAAGTCAAATTAAAATGCCTTCTATCAATCTAAGTAAAAAAAATTGATTAGAGAATATAATAATATCGTAAAAAAATTAAATATTGATTTATAGACAGAAGTTTGGAAATATATTTGCCCAATAAATAAAAAATATTATCTCTTGATATTCTGATACATAAGGTAAAAACGAAGAAATATTTCAATTTTTTAGTATTTTGTAAGTCACTTCAAACTAAATAATCTAAGCAAACAGAAAACATGCATTATGTGTTTAAAAATTAAAAAATATCTCAACAATAAAAAATTGAAAAATAAACATTTTTGTTGGATATTTGATTTTGTTTCTCTTTTCTTTGTGCAAACAAACAAATCACATAAACAATTCAAACACAATTACATGATCAATACAAATGACATATAACAGTCAAACATGTAACGCTAGGGTAAAAAAACTCCTCTCATTGCAAGAACACAAAATAATCAAATGGAGCATATTATTTAGTAATATTTATTTAGCAGCATTTATAAAAAAATTGACTAAATAACTTAAAAACAGTGTTTGAAATCACTTACAGACAAACATTTCTCTCAATCACATATCTCTATTGACACATAAAGAGTCTGAAAATATTTTTATTTTAAACGACAGAAAGAAATTTTGTATGACATTAATATTTATTAATAATTTATTTTTATTCAGTCCGACTCATCTCCCTTTTTCTTCCTATTATTATTTGACGGCAATATATAAATTTAACTAATAAAAATTAAATTTAAAATTAAATTAAAATAATAATTAGTTTGATTGAGTTAAATACACAATTAATGATCTTATTAAACTAAGATAAAAAATGACTTAAATAACACCATTAACATGACAAATTGTAAAACAAAAAAAATAATATAATAGTAAGCTCACAAATGAAAGTCATATATTTAATAGATTAATTAATAGATAATATATTATTTAGTAATATGTATTTAGCATCATATATTGAAAATTGATTAAATAACTTAAATGTTTGCAATGAAATCACTTGCATACAAACATTTTCTCTCAATCACATATTTTTGTTGATATATAAGTAATCTATATATATCTACCTTCTAAATAGGAAAAAAATGTTTTATATGACGTTAATATTTATTAATAATTTAATTTTATTCAATCACACTCATCTCTATTTATTTTCCCATTATTATGTATGACATTAATATTTATTAATAATTTATTTTTATTCAGTCCGACTCATCTCTCTTTGTCTTTCTATTATTATTTGACGGCAATATATAAATTTAACTAATAAAAATTAAATTTAAAACTTAAATTAAAATAATAATTAGTTTGATTGAGTTAAATACACTATTAATGATCTTATTAAACTAAGATAAAAAATGACTTAAATAACATCATTAACATGATAAATTGTAAAACAAAAAAATAATATAATAGTAAGCTCACAAATGAAAGTCATATATTCAATAGATTAATTAATAGATAATATATTATTTAGTAATATGTATTTAGCATCATATATTGAAAATTGATTAAATAACTTAAATGTTTGCAATGAAATCACTTGCATACAAACATTTTCTCTCAATCACACATTTTTGTTGATATATAAGTAATCTATATATATCTACCTTCTAAATAGGAAAAAAATGTTTTATATGACGTTAATATTTTAATAATTTAATTTTTATTCAATCACACTCATCTCTATTTGTTTTCCCATTATTACCTTAATGTTCGTAATATTAATAATTTATTTAAATTTATAACATTATCATAGTGATTTTCTGTGAATTTGATGTCAATGTAAATATTAAAGTAAATAATTTTAAATTTAAAAATAAAAATATATTAATGATTATTATTAAATTAATAGATGAAAAACACAAAAAAAAATAAATATGTATTTATGATAGTGCTTTTATGTGAATTTGATGTCAATGTAAATATTAAAGTAATTAATTTTAAATTTAAAAATAAAAATATATTAATGATTATTATTAAAGGAATAGATGAAAAACAAACAAAAAATAAACATGTATTTATGATAGTGATTTTCTGTGAATTTGATGTCAATGTAAATATCAAAGTAATTAATTTTAAATTTAAAAATAAAAATATATTAATGAAATGATTATTATTAAAAGAATATATGGGAAAAAAACATTAATTAATGATTATTATTAAATGAAGGTAAGAATATTTATGTAAATTATTATTATTATTATTAAATGAAGATAGGGATATTTATGTAAATTCACAATTCACATTCATATATATAGATTTGTATATAGATATAGATATAGATTAAACCTCGACATATAAATTTATAATTTCTTATTTTATGTTTTGTTAAATATAATTTTTTTTGTATTATTTGTAAAAACTAAGATTATGAAAAATATAAGTAATACATAAATTGTAAAAATAAGTTCGAAACCTTTATTAGCATAATTTTTTGTATTATTTATTTTAATAAAACAATGTATAACACTATTACTATTATTTGTAAGGTATTTTCACAAAACCAATTCATTTTATAAATAATATTATTACATATTGATTCGAATCATTAGTTGTTGAACAAATATTTTGATATTATTTGTAGTCATGCCATGAAAGTGAGTGAAAAAGTAATAAATAATAATTAGTCAATGGATTAATAATAATTGATTAATAATAATTAACTAATTACATAAAAAGAAGACAAAGTGTCATTAGAGTACAATTTTAATGAGGATAATAGAGGAAATTCACAATTCAATTGATATATTTATATAGATATAGAATATAGATAGATAGATTGTTTTAAATTCACATCGACAGAGAAAAATCAGTCTCAAATTGGAAAAGAAAAATTCACGATTTTTTTTTACTAATATTTGCCACCAACAAAATCAAGGAAGACATCTAGCAAATTGGCAAAAACAATGATTGATATTTAATTATTTGGAATTTTCTGCTAAACAAGTTTCCTATTATGGCCATTTTCCCAATTTTATATTAAATAACTCTTGAACAACATCGCCTATGATGTTGTATTTTTGTTTTTTATTCTTTTGGTGACACAAATGAGTGTGAGATTCATTAATAAACATTTTCACGGTCGAACTTGTCGTACTGAGTTTGTCTAATATAATTTACATAAATAACATGATTTGCATATTAGCATATATATATATATATATATATATATATATATATATATAGGGTCATCTATAAAAGAGTATATAATATTTATGAGACAGATATCTTATTTGGGTCATCCATAAAAGAGTATTACTTTTTATACTAAAAGTATTACTTTTAATTGTGAATATCGTTAAGGTTGGCACGTCTCACAAATAAAGATTCGTGTGACCGTCTCACAAGATACCTACTATATATATGTGTGTGTGTTCGCGCGTAACAAGTTGATTATTCCTAAATTAAGTATTAAAAATTGATTTCTATTTTTCCTAAAAAGAAACAAGATATATTTAAGTTTTCTATCGTTGAAACAAGATTTCAGTTTTTTATACATTAGCTCAAAAAAAAATGCCATTAATTAAAGGATTTGGCAGGATAAGGACAGGCCATTTACATAAGATAATACCAAATTCAATATAAAATTATTAATCAGTCGTGTCTCTTAATTGTATCTTCTTGAATATTCAGCTGCCTTGTTGGGTGCATTAATATCCATCCATCTGGTTACGTCACAGGAATATTAAGATATTATTCAATTACAGTTAGGTCTTAGTGGATGACAATGGGATGGGCAGAGGTGGGTTTCTCATCCCTGTTCCGAATTCAATCCACACCCTCATATTCGTCATGATTTCTGTTTTTTTGGGTTCGGGAAATCCCCAATTCCGAAACTTCGAGGATCAACTTCCCATCTCTGTTTCAAAAATATTAATTTGGTAAGATGACGGATTCTGAGATTTTCTCAAATCAAAACTTATTATTATACATAATATTAATATTAATATCAATATTAATAATAATAATATTATTATTATTATTAATATTTTAAAAAATAATAATATTATTATATTATTGATACTGATAATATTATAATTTTATTATTGATACTAATAATATTATAATTTTATTATTGATATTATTCTCGAAGCGGGTTCGCGGTGGGCATAGTAATCTCATACCCGCCTGAAATTACATCGGAGATTTTTAAAAATCCCCGAACTCGAACTCAAACCCGAAAAAATCGGAGATCCTCATTCACGTTTCGGGTTTACCCCGTAGGCTCCCAAACTCGTGGAGAAAGTTGTCATCCATAGTTAGGTCATCTCTATTTGTATTTTCATTATTGATTCACAAATGCGTCATTCTTTTAAGATTTTTTTAATTTCTCCTAATCCTTCTCAAATATATGTGAAATCGACTTATAACATAATGATTATAACTCTAAATTTTTATGTTTGGACTGATGGATTCCAAAAGTAATAAATTTCTAATCAATTTTTGTTGTTTAGAGAAGTAAGACCATAAAATTCACATCTCACGTATTTATATAGTATTTCATGTCAATTAAGATGAATTTCAAATTTATCCAATGATGATTTTATCTGATATTCATTCTATTTTATATTACTAATATATAAAAAAATAAGTTGTGAATTTAAGATTTAATATATTGTTTCATTGTAAACAATAAAATTAATCGAAATTAATTGAAATTCATGTAACCTCGTAGAATTTGAATCAAACATTTAAGACACTGCCTTAATATATACGATGGTGAATTGATATTGCATTAATAATTTATAGTGCAGAGTGTCATGTAACAAAGATGAAATTCTGAAAATGATCATGGTTTTTTTGTTTTTTTAAATAAAAGATAAAAACTTGTGTGAGACGGTCTCACATGTCGTATTTTGTGAGATGAATCTTTATTTGGGTAACCCATGAAAAAAGTATTACTTTTTATGCTAAGAGTATTACTTTTTATTATGAATACGAGTAAGGTTGATCCGTCTCACAGATTGAGATCCGTGAGATGGTCTCACATGAGACCTACTCTAAATAAAAACGAAAGATAATATTAAGTAACAACTAATTTAGGCCGTGGATTTATTAAAGGGCTCGAGTCTCGACGTTGTTCCTTTATCGCGGCGAAAGGTTAATAAGGTTGATTTATTTGCATGTCAAATTAAGAGAAAAATATTGCCAATAATTTTGAAGAAAAATGTAAATAGTTGACAATCGACGGAGCTAAACCAGTATGGAGAGTTGACTGTTTTAATGTGCGGGCCGGCGTTTCTAATTATGTCAAGTGAATTATATATACTATTGCATTTACACATGTGTTGCGTGCTTGTATAATATTTTTATAATTCATTTTCTTTATATTTAAATAAGGATCAAAATATAATTATAAGAAATAGTGATAGACTAAACTGTAATTTTGATGTATAAATTAAAAAATGAACTCAATAAGAATTGAACATATAACCTAAACTCCATGAAAGAATAACTCTATCTGCTGAACTACATATAACTTGTATTAAAATTTAAACATTTTATTAATATATATAATTATTAAAACAGACCATGACACCAAAGTTATTTACTCTAAGTGGGGTGTATTCAATTCAGAGTTTTGATGACTTTTAATGACTTTTTTAAATGATAGACTTTTTATTGATTTGATAAATTTTTATTTACTTTTATGGAATCTCACAGATTTATAAACAGATTTATGTGGATTTATGTAGACTTTTTTGCAAGATTATTATAGACTTTTGTAGATTTTTTTTTAATAGAATTTTATAAATTTTGTACTTAACTATAACATGTGATTTTTTATTAATTTCTTTGAACCAATAATTAATTGACATATATAACATATTCAATTTGAAATTATTTTTTATATTTATTTTAATAAATAAATTTACTTATTTAAAAGTTAAATCGTTTAATCCTTACATGTATATATATGTGGGTTTATATGCATGTTTGTAAATTTTTTAAAATACATCAATTGATTAACATGTAATCTTATTTTTAAATTGATAATATAAATGTAAAAATAATATTATTTATTATTGTGTGAATATAATTTTGTATAAAAATATCATAGCTTACATATTAATTAAAAATACGAAAATGAATTTAAAAAATCATTGTTATTACGAAACTATTCAATTATTAAGAATTAAACAACATTTTTTGATTATCTTTTATTATTATTGAATATTAAATTAATTTGTATAAATCATAAATTAAAAATCACAAAATCAATTCTATAATTCTAAATTTCCCCGTGTTATTAAAATAAAAAATTATTAAATGAACAATCAGCCAAAAAATGAAAATTTTGAAAAAGAAAGATGAAAATATATATAGAGATACACTTCGAAAATTTGAGAGAGTAATAGAAATAGATGAGAGGAGAGAAGATATGAAGATATGTGATGTGAAGCGACAGAGAGAGAGTTAGAAGTTTTAAAAATTCATTCAAATCTTTGGGGTGAACCAAATACAATTTTTTACAATTTGTAGTTGTACCTTAGGCTTTAATGTTTAAGTGTCTCAAACTTAATAGAATATTATAGATATACAATGAGATAAAACGACAGTATACAATGAGATAAAACGACATTGTGACGACATATAGAAAAATTGTATATTTAATATGTGAATTTTATTTCATTGATGTTCACGTAAGTGTTCCTCGTAGATATGTAACCTATCAAAACTATATATATATATATATATATATATATATATATATATATATATATATATATATAACCCAATTTTTATACTTATTATTATTTTGCTCTATTATTTTATGACAAAAACTTGTATTAGACGGTCTCATGGGTCGTATTTGTGAGACGGATCTCTTATTTTGGTCACCCATGAAAAAGTATTATTTTTTATGCTAAAAGTATCATTTTTTATTGTGAATATGGGTATGGTTGACCCGTCTCACGAATCATGACCCGTGAGACGGTCTCACATGAGACTCACTCTTATTTTATAACTCTCTCTCTAATCTCTATCATAAAATACATTAACTAAAATTTTTTCCTATTAAAACACTTATTAAATAAAGTTAAAAAGAAAAACAAATTGGCCAAAATTATTTTTTACAATTTAATTTAACGGTAAATTTAAGAAAAATGCCTCTGCCAAAATTTCAATTAGGATTCAGTACCTAGATATATTTTTTTAGGAATCAGTACCTAAAAAATATATACTTTTAGTTTTAACCCTTATAAGGTAAAATTTACATTTTTACCCTTTATTATTTAAATAAATATATTATTTTATTCACAAACATTACATGTGTCTTTTCCATTTAAAATATAATTTTTAAAAAATATTGTTTCTCAATTATATGGAATAACAGTAAATACTTATTTTGACATACAAAGTACCTATTATGGGGTTTCAGATACTTGATTTCGCTCTTTGAATACCTCAAATATATAAGAAAATACTATATTTTCGAGCATTGACCATAAATTCAGTCATTGTTGGTCTTTTCATGAAAAATACATTAGGATGACTTATTCATGTCATTTTATTTTTTAAAAAAGAAATATAGGTCATCACTTGTCATGAAATAAGATTAAATATTTATTTTGACCTACAAAATACCTATTTTGGAGTTCCAAATGCTTGATTTGACTCTATAAATACTCCAAATGTGTAATAAAATACTAGATATTCGAGCTATCACAATAAATTCAATAATTATTGGTCTTTTAATTGAAAATGCATTAAGATGACTTATTCATGTCATCTAATTTTTGAAAAAAAAACACATTTTATCACTCATTGTTGAATTAGAAAAAAAGTACTTATTTTGATCGATAAAATACATATTTTGGGGTTCCAAATATTTGATTTGGTTATTTGAATACTTCAAATGTGTAAGAAAATTCTTAAGTTTCAAGTAATATTAAGTGACTTTTGATGGTGTCATTTGTGAAGTTAAAATTTGATACTTAAATTGGAACAAAGAGTATCTAATTAGAGTCTATAATAAATTATTGTACCCCGTAAATACTCATATCTAATTATTTGAGGATGCCAAAATATAATTTGAAGTAATATTAAGTGACGTCGATGATGAAATTCGTGAAGTAAAAATGTGATACTTAAATTAATACAAATAATACATAATTCGAGTACACAAATACTTGATTTTACCTTCTAAATACTCAAATTCGATTGAGTATGTCAAAATATATAGTTCGAAGATAATATTTAATGTTCTTTGATGATGAGATTTGTGAATAAAAAACGTGTTACCTAAATTGATACAAATATTACCTAATTTGATTTCACATATACTTGATTTACTCTTTTAAGACTCAATTTTGATTATTTTTGGATATAAAAAATATAGTTTCAAGTAATATTGAGTTACTTGATTTCGTAAATGAGATACTCACAATATTTATTAAAATACTGGATATTCGAATAAAAAACGTAAGTTCACCAAGTGTTGATATTTTTATAGAGATACATTTGGATGACATATTCATCTCATTTAATATATTTTTTAAAAAACAAAACAAATTCTCGACTAAGCATTAAACTTTTAAAGTACTTATTTTTACTTGAGAAATACCTAATTTGAGTTTGTAAATACTTGATTTCGTAAATGAAATAATCACAATATATATTAAAATACCGGATATTCGAATAGACAATGTAAGTTCACCAAGTATTAATATTTCTATGGAATAAGCATTTGGATGACATATTCATCTCATTAATATATTTTTTTGTAAAAGAAAAAAAAAATTCCTAACTAAGCATGTAAATTTTAAAGTACTTATTTTATTTGAGAAGTACCTAATTTGAGATTGCAAATATTTGATTTGGTACATGAGATACTCATAATATGTAATAGAATATTGGATATTCGAATATGCAACGTAAGCTCACCAAGTGTTTATTTTTCCTTGGAAGATGCATTTAGATGACATATTCATCTCATTTAATATTTTTTTTTGTAAAAAAAATTCCCAGCTAAGTATTTAAATTTTAAAATATTTAGTTTTACTTGAGAAATATATAATTTGAGTTTGTAAATAATTGATATATTGAATGAGATACTTACAATCTGTATTAAAATACTGGATATTCGAATATGCAACATTAATTAACCAAGTGTTGTTCTTTTCATGGAAGATGCATTGATACGAAGAGTATCTAAATTGATGAAGGTAAAAATATGATAGCTAAATTGGTACAAAGAGTATTTAATGCGAGTTCGCAAATACTTGATTTTACCATTAGATACTCAAATTCGATTCGATTATTTGATGATGTCAAAATATATAATTTGAATTCAATATTAAGTGATCTTTGATGATGAGATCCGTGAAATAAAAATGTAATACATAAATTGTTAAAAGTATTACATAATTAGATTCTATTGATAATTGATTTTATCATTTAAAAACTCAAATTTGATAATAAGTATAATGAAAGAATATTGATACATATAATGAATGATTACCAATAAATATTATGAATGAATATTAATGTGGATGATATCAAATGAAGTATTGTCTTGTCATTTAATGGTACCAACAAGTATTATGAATGAATATTAATGATATTATAAATTAATACTCATAAGTATAAAGAAAAAAATACTAATAAGTATAATGAATAATTACCAATAAGTATTATGTCAAATAAGAATAATTGTCAAATAAGTCATTAAATGAATATCAAAAGTATTGTCAATTAATACTGATGAGTATTTTATAAATCATTAATTCAAAAATCGATAGAAATGCTTCAAATGCAAACTTCAAGCTCATTTACGAACTATGTTCATAATGCATCTATCTCCAATTAGTCCATGATGAATAATGAACTGTGTTTATTTATTTAAATGACATGAATAAGTATCGTAATAAATTTTCCATGGAAAGATTGTAGATTCGAATATCCAGTATTTTAATGCATATTGTGAGTATCTTATGTACGAAATCAAGTATTTGTAAACTCAATTAGATATTTCTCAAGTAAAACTAAATACTTTAAAATTTTCATGCTTATTTGATAATTTTGTTTACCAAAAAAATATTAAATAAGATGAATATATAATTCAAATGCATCTTTCATTGAAAGATCAATACTTGGTGAACTTAAGTTTGCATATTCGAATATCAAGTAGTCTATTTATATATTTATGAGTATCTCGTGTACCAAATTAAGTATTTGCATTATGAAATTAGGTACTTCTCAAGTAAAATTAAGTACTTATAAATATTCATGCTTATTTGAGAATTTGTTTTTTTTTAACAAAAAAATATTAATGAAATGAATATGTCATCTAAATGCATATTCCGTAGAAAGACCAACATTTTGTGAAATTAAGTTTCATATTCGAATATCCAGTATTCTATTACATATTATGAGTATCTCATGTACCAAATCAGGTATTTGCAATATGAAATTATGTACTTCTCAAGTAAAACCAAGTACTTTAAAATTTTCATGCATATTTGAGAATTTGTTTTTTTTTTTTACAAAAAAATATATTAAATGAGATAAATATGTCATCCAAACGAATCTTCTGTGGAAAGCAAACACTTGGTGAACTTACGTTGGATATTCGAATATCCAGTATTCTATTACATATTATGAGTATCTCCTGTACCAAATCGAGTATTTGCAAACTCAAATTAGTTACTTTTCATCCAAATGCATATTCCATGAAAATACCAACACTTGGAGAATTTACATTGCATGTTCGAATATCCAGTATTTTATTACATATTGTGAATATCTCATTTACGAAATCAAATATTTGTAACTCAAATTAGGTACTTCTCAAGTTAAACTAAGTATTTTAAAATGTTCATGCTTATTTTAGAATTTGTTTTTTTTACAAGAAATATATTAAATGAAATGAATATGACATCCAAATGAATTTTCCATGAAAAGTCAACACTTGGTGAACTTACGTTGCATATTTGAATATCCAGTATTCTATGACATATTATGAGTATCTTCTATGTCAAATCAAGTATTTACAAACTCAAATTAGGTACTTCTCATCCAAATGCATATTCCATAGAAATACCAATACTTGGAGAACTTACGTTGCCTATTCAAATATATAAACATATTGTGAGTATCTCATTTACGAAATCAAGTATTTATCAACTCAAATTAAGTACTTCTCAAATAAAACTAAGTACTTTAAAATTTTCATGTTTATTTTAAAAAAAAAATTTAACAAAAAAATATATTAAATGGATGAATATGTCATCCAAATGCATTTTCTATTTAAATACCAATATTTGGTGAATTTACTTTGTCTATTCGAATATCCAGTATTTTAATACATATTATGAGTATCTAATTTACGAAATCAAGTATTTTCAAACTCAAAATAGGTATTTCTCAAGTAAAACTAAATATTTTAAAATTTACAGGCTTAGTTTGGAATTTAATTTTTTTTACAAAGAAATATTAAATTAGATGAATATATCATCCAAATATACATTTTATGAAAAGACAAATAATGACTGAATTTATGGCGATCTTCGTATTTTCTGATCTTCGTATTTTCGTAAACATTTGGAGTATTTAAAGAGTCAAATCACGTATCTGGAACTTCAAAATAGATACTTTATATGTCAAAATAAGTACTTAATCTTATTTCATGATGAGTGAGCAACTATATTTTTTAAAAAATAAAATGACATGAATAAGTCATCATAGTGCATTTTTAATGAAAAAACAACAATGACAGAATTTCTTGTTATTTTTCGTATATATAGTATTTTTTTACACATTTGGAGTATTCAAATAATAAAATCAAGTATCTGAAACCCCATAATACGCACTAATATTTTGGTAGATGGAAAACACACAATTAATTTGGTGGATAAAATTATATATTTATTTAAATAATAAAAGGGTAAAAATGTAAATTTATCTTTGTAGGGAGCTAAAACTAAATTTGTAGAGTTGTCAGGTATTAATTTGTAAACAAAATCATCTAGGTACTGAATCTTAAACAAAAGATGTACAAAGGTATTTTTTTAAAATTTGCCCTTAATTTAATTTGAAAAGTGTCTGTATGCTTGTAAATTCTCAAAAATATTATAAGAATATAATTACTATATTTATAATAATTTCGTTCTCTGCTATACATCAAATTTTATTTTCTAAAATACAATATTTTTTTTTTCAATCGAGTTTGATGGTCTAAATCGAATTTTGTACTCAATGACAAATACGACAAGTTTGAGGGGCGAATTGAAATTAGCCAAGTTGAGTGCGTTGTAACCAAAGACCCTGGCAGGGCCCATTACACTGTTTTGGCGTCACACACTACTAATTTTCTCTGATTTTTCAGCCAATCATATTCGTCTAAAACGACCAGTCTCATTCCGACACGTGTCCATGTATGATTACTAGCGCCAGCTCTTTTGTCCTATTACCAACGTGGTTTAAAATCTATTCTTCACGTAATCACATTTTCAGTTGACATTATTAATTTCACATGTCAATTTATTCCAATTCAATTATTATATGATTTTTATTTTATAATTCGAATATAACCATTCATCCCTCATATTTTAAGTTCTAATTAAAAATATAAGTAAGATTGTTTATGTAGTAAAATTTTGAACTGTCTAGTGTCCAACAGCAACAAAACATTTTAAAACAACATCGAAACAATCGATACAAATTCATTAACGATGTTTTGGTGATGGTTATGATTATAACAGTTAACTGAACTAATTAAAATTCACATGATTTACTAAAATTGCTCGTTTTTAAATGAGATCTGATACTCACGGGAAAATTTAGAGTTCGATTTCAACAAGTATCACTAGTCCAGACGCATGTTTCAAAATTGACACGAGCTTGAAATCACGAATAAGACCGGTAGAAGGGGGCCAGAAGGGTGTCCTGACGTAGCCCTTCCGACACTCAAGTCAGAGACTGAGGATTTAATTGGCTAGCAGCTAAGGGTGCTGCTGAACAACAATATAGTGAATGGATTATCATCCGTCCAAACCTGATATTTATAGGAGAATACATGGGTCCTTGATGAGCATGTCTTCCATTTGGGCTAGAGATGAGCCAGGGGTAATTGGCTCATGAATGGTCCATGAATGGGGTATAAGATCAAAGATAATTGTTGACATTTTGTAGTTATTTTTATGTTTTAACGTTTATATTTAATGAATTACGTGGAATTATTAAAAATATAAATAAAATCTTGAATGTCTGGAGAATTTTACAGAACCTCAAACCGAGCTTAGCAAAACCAAGCCGAGCCAGCTAAGCTACGTGACAAACCAGATTTATTGCCATGGGCGACAACTCCATCACCACCACTAATTTCTCCGAACCCAGACAACCATCATTGATTCAATCAACTAAGGAAAAGTCCTTACTACCCTCATCCTCACTCCATCGTGCTCACGTAGCTCGGGGGCATATTCGTCAGACCAATGGCCTTTCCCTTTCACCAAAAAGTACGTTTTAGCAACCTAAAACCTCCAAATAAAACAGTTGTTTCGCTGATGTCATTATTAAAATTATTTGTTTTTATAAATAAATTGAAAATATAGTATTTATTTGATTGGTTAGCGATCGATATTTAAGACTTGACGGAGCTCTCTCTTTTCTCAACGCGCTACTTTAGAATCCACTCGCTGTATATATTCTCTATCAATATTTGTTCTTTCCATTTTGTCATAATTTTATGCATCCACACTAGATTAAAACTACCGGGTCCTGCGATGGATCGAGAAAGTTTCCATCTTTTGCTGAAAGGGTAATTTTCTTTTCTTTTTTCGCTTGCAGAATTTTCTGTTTTGGAGGGCTGTGAATTTGTTTATCTTAGCCGAAACGGAGCTTGTGCAGTAACTTGTATGTGGGTTTTTTAGTGGGGGATTTACGAGAACTAGTTTATAAAATTTTATGGTGTTCTTTTATGATTTTTTTTTCTGCGTTTGGTTCACGGGAAGCTAGTCCTATATTCTTTTGGCTGTTGATGATTTAGGAATTGAAAGAGCTGACATAAATTCTTGGATTGCTGAAGTGTTTAATGGTCAATTTGTCTTGGTTGTATTTTATTTTCTCTGCTTTCAAACCAGCAAAAACACACTGATTTATGTATTTTGTGCTTTGTCATGTTTTTCAGTAGTATAGCTGTTATATTTTTTCATTTTATTAATTTGGTGTGGTAAATCTTCAGATCTCAGATTTAATGTCATGAAAGCAAAGTCCTCAACCTGGTCTTCTCAGTTCGATTTAAGTCAACTCGTGGTTTTTGCTTGATTCTCTTACTGCCATGTAGTTTTACTGGTATGGTAGGCCAAGGTGTCAAATAGAAACATGGGAAACCCATGAGTAGATTTGCTTGTAGCTTGTCTGAATGGACGGTGAATCGGCGGGTTTTCAATCCTATCTAATCCACTGGACTTTAGGCAAGCCGCGAGACAATCTATTCAATGGCCTGTTTCTTGTGTTCAGCTCAGAATCACAAACCTCAGTTTTTTAAATGTAAACACTTTCCATTTTCTTCTCCACTAGGAAGAGTAATACTATGTATTAAACCCTCGTTGTAAGATTAACATTAGAAACTATTGTGGGAAGGAGGAGTTAGAATTCATGCCACCCTTTTTTCCAAATTTGAGCTATAGGAATTCTTGAAGTGGTTTTTCTTGTTAGAATTGACCTGAAAATATGTTAGAACTCTTCCAATTTTGACTGGCCAGTTATGCTGATCCGTTGCTTGAATTCGTTTATTGTAATATTTTTTAAGCCATTTAGGGGAGTTTTTAGTTACTTTTGCTCGACTACAGACCTGTGCACTGGTTCGGCATCTCTATAGTTTATGGCTAAAACAAGGTAAAGACTAAAGATACAATACTCCATAGTCACTGGCTATCTTCCCATTCAGAATATTATTACTGACCTATAATAATCTATTTTAACAGTACTCTGTGTGTGTGTGTGTAAGTGGTACACAGTCGGTAAATGGTATTCCTATCAAGCTGCAGCTGTTTTTATTACTTACCCTTGTAATTTTTCATTACTTCATGGCAACTGTTTATTGTACTTTATACCATGCTATTCATTTATTCTTATTTATAAGTTCCTGGAGTAAACCTTTTCGTTTTATTATAACAGGTGATTGACTCTTAAGGACTCTGTACATGATGGCACAAATTGGAACGCCTGCTTGGGTTGAAGTTAAACTACTTTTCTCTTTAAGAACCGGTATCCAGTTCTCTTAATAGGTCTAGTGCTGCTCCTAAGAAATTAATTGAATGGATAGGTCGGATACATCTGGTTTTGTGAGTGGTGGAGGTAGTTTGTTTCAATTTATTTCTCTTGTTTTTTTTCATTTTAATTTATGGATTTTCCTTTTAGAATCTAGTGGCCTTCATCCAACCGGCTGGCCCTTCATTCCTTCACATATATAGTATAGGTTTAAGTTAATCTAAAAAAGAATATGTATTCTACTTTTAGTGGTGATTTCGCTAAGAATGGTAAGGTCGGGGATACCACTTTACGATTGGATGGCTTTAGCTATAGTGTTCGTGAAACTGTCACAATTGGAGGCATTCCAAGTAATAGTGGTGGTGGAGGAAATTGCACGAATGCTCCTGATGATGGGTGCAAATTATTCCTTGGACTAGGACCAACCCCGAGTATATATTCGAATGAGTATTCACCTTCGGTGCATAATAAAGCCAAAGATGCAAACATGTTCAATCAAGAACTATCATCTCAACGTGACTCGATTTTAAAGTTAGGACTGTCTGGTGGCACGGATGTGGTTTCCAATGTACTCGAGTTTTCAGATTCCACTCAAAGTCCTTTTGATTCAACTCGTCTTCCAGATCAAATTTCTACAGATGGTTGTAGACTTGCTGCCCCTGTCGATGATGAGGGTTCTACGTCAGCTAAGAAATCGGGTGGATACATGAGGAGACTTATTTTGGCACCGAGGATGGAAGCCTCCGAGATTTCATTGACCCAGAATAAGTTTCTTGAAATCGGTGTGAAATCCAATATACAACTTTCGCAGCTTAGTTCTGAACATTCATCTATCTCAAATTACACCATGAGTGCAGTAACCGAGCCTGGAAGTGCTGCAATTTCTTCAGATCACCAAGGGAGCAACACAAAACGATGCAAGTTTTCTGGATGTACGAAAGGATCACGAGGAGCAACGGGTCTGTGTATTGGCCATGGAGGGGGCCAGAGATGCCAGAAGCTCGGATGCAATAAAGGTGCTGAGAGTCGTACCGCCTATTGCAAAGCTCATGGAGGAGGGAATCGGTGCCAGCATCTAGGATGCACTAAAAGTGCTGAGGGAAAGACGGATCACTGCATAGCACATGGTGGGGGCAAACGTTGTGGGTTTGCAGAAGGCTGTACAAAAGCAGCACGTGGCAAGTCTGGTCTCTGCATCAAACATGGTGGTGGAAAGAGGTGTAAGGTTGACGGGTGCCTCCGTAGCGCTGAGGGGCAGATTGGTCTGTGCATCTCTCATGGTGGGGGACGTCGGTGCCAGTTTCTCGCCTGTGCTAAGGGTGCTCAGGGAAGCACCATATTCTGTAAAGCACATGGTGGAGGGAAACGATGCATATTTGCCAGATGCAACAAAGGTGCAGAGGGGAGCACTCCTCTCTGCAAAGGGCATGGTGGGGGGAAGCGTTGCCTTTTTGATGGTGGAGGGATATGCCCGAAAAGTGTTCATGGTGGCACAAATTTCTGTGTTGCTCATGGCGGGGGAAAGAGGTGTGCTGTCGCAGGATGTACTAAAAGCGCTCGTGGGAAAACAGATAGTTGTGTCAAACACGGAGGTGGGAAGCGATGCAAATTTGAGAACTGTGATAAGAGTGCTCAAGGAAGCACAGACTTATGCAAGGCGCATGGTGGCGGAAAGAGGTGCAACTGGGGCGAGGGAAAGTGCGAGAAGTTTGCTAGGGGGAAGAGTGGGCTATGTGCAGCACATAGTAGTTTGATTCTTGGTCGAGAAACGAGCAAAGGTGGAATGATCAGACCGGGGCTCTTCCATGGTTTAGTACCCTCTTCTTCTACTGCTAAGAGCAGCTTCGAAAACACATGTTCTTCATCGGGCATGAGCATTATATCTGATTCTATCGACTCCTCGGAAAGGCCAAGAAAACGGCAGGAACTGATCCCACCTCATGTTTTGGTTCCTTTGTCCATGAAGACCATGTCCTGTTTCTCAGGACCATTGGGTTCCGAGAAGCGAGTAGACGAGGATGGAAGAAAGAGCTTGGATTTTGTGGTTCCTGAGGGTAGAGTTCATGGTGGTGGACTCTTGTCCTTGCTAGGGGGAAATCTTAATAATGCCGTCGATGAGATTTGAATTGGTTCCACTATTTATTACATTCAATTGTGATCTTTGTATAATTTGTAAATTATGAAGTTCTTGCGGTGGAACTTGTCTACAACACCTCGGATATTGTATTGTTAAATTCCAATTGAGTGTTAAATAATTTCAATGTAAATCGACTAGTTTCTTTAGCTTGTATTAAAGATCTCAAAAAGCCTATAGATAATAAACACGATATGGTAAATATATATCAAATTAAATTAAAAAACGTATAATTTGTGTTTAGAAAATAATAATAAATAAACCGAAACTTGAGTTGCAATCTCACGGGATAATGATGTTTAGATAAACATTGCCGTGCCAGAACCAGATGAATTGAAGAAAAGAATACATGCGTATGTTTAGGAAAGGCTTTGGTGTCTGTTTCTCTTATTGGGTTATATGACACTGTGCCGGATCAAGAACTGGCGGAACGGGTGGTGAAGGAGTTGTCGGGTTGGTTCGGTGAGGCTTCAGTGGGATCGTGGCTGTACTCGCGAATGTACCGGATAGGATTCGCCCAGCCGAACCAATGCCCGGTTTGGCGAAGGATGAATCCAGGGTCGTACAAATGCTGGGATTATGTGACGTGTGCAACGTTTGATGGAGCCTTGGCCTCCGGCCGGGAGGAGGGCTGTCGAAGCTTTGTTGAAAGATAGGGACAGCACAAGAATTCTTGATCATGAAATGTTGTTGTGCAAGAATGTGAGCAAGTTTTTTGCTGCTTTTGTTGCATGTATTGTTTTAATTTCATAGTATGATTCGTTATTTGTTTGTGATTTCATAAAGGTAACCCGTCTCACAGATAAATTTGAGATGTCGGATTTGAATAATTAAAATTGAAGTTAATTTCAAATCGAGTTCGTATCAGTAAGTTCGCTTTCCATTTAGTTTTTGAATGTAAAATTTTGAAGATTGACGAGGTTGGATGGTACAATTATCAATTTAGAGAACCACAATAGCCCAATGTTGAATCAAATGAGGCTTTACAAGATATTTGAAGCCCACGAAAAGCCCAACATTGAAAACTTGGGGCCACATATTTCCTTGCATATAAAGAGTTTGTGCACCTCATATAGTGATAAATAACATATCATGTGTTTCATAGATTCCAAATCCTTCAATCTCACTAGGAATATTTGTGTCCGATGATTCGATTAACTCTCATCTATATTTCTTGAGTAGATTTCTGGTGAGACGGTCTCACGAGAAATCTACTCAGTGAGACTGGTCAACCAACCCTACAGATATTCACAATAAAAAATAATATTTTTTCATGGATGACCCAAATAAATGATTCATCTCACAAAATATGACCCGTGAGATCGTCTCACACAAGTTTTTGTCATATTTCTTTTATTTGAAAGTTTAAAAATAAGTACATCTATGTTATAGCCCTTCATAAGTCTTTAATCGAGTTCGAGTTCGAGACGTGTTAAAAAGTTACTCAAGAAGAAAAATGCAAGTTTTAATCAAAATTTGGGATCCATTGAATCGATTGCTTTTAATTCATAATTTTCCCTTATTTAACCAAAGCTTTGATTCCATGAAAACCGAGTAAGTTAGGCAAAAAGGGGTGAGCTCGAATAATGATTACTGCGCAAAATGATAAAGATAATTTATTTTGCCACTAAAAGTTAAAAAGTGAGTTCCCATTTACAAAGTGTCCACACACACACAAAGTAAGCTACGAAACTGATGAAGTCCTCGGATGCAATGATTTATGTTATTCAAACAATTACTTAATTAAATCATATTAATTGCAGTTCAACCCTCTCTATTTTCCAATATAATAGTTTGTTAAAATTCATTAATGAGAAACAAGATAAAGAAAAGATATATAATTAGATAAAACAATAATTTGAACTAATAATTTCATAGGGGTCACTAGCCTCAAAAGTCTTCACAAATTATAGTCGGCGTCGCAAAGCCCCGAAAATTAGAGAAATTGTAATTCTAAAATTTAAATATTTAATCTGGGAAAGTTGTATTTTTGGTCTTATATATGTTTGTCTCTTTGTGATATTGGCCATCTACGTTTTCAAATTTCAGTTATATTCTGATTTTTTTTGTAATTATATTTATCTTTTTGTCGTGACTCTATGTGATATTGACCATCTATGTTTTCAAATTTCAGTTTTAATATGATTTTTTTGGTAATTATATTTATCTTTTTGTGGTGATACTGATGTGTGTAATGTTACATTGTACGCTTGGTGAAAAAAGAGGATTCCTAAGGGGAGGTCCACCGCATTTAGTTATATTTCTTGTCAAGACTAAAATTGTCAAAAATTGGATAATACAAGAGTAAGATTTGAATTTGATGACATAGAACGCTGAGATCACAAAGAATCATATATACTAGAAAAAATGCAATTTTTCAAATAATATTTTTCAAGAAAACAAATTAATATAAGATTTTTAAATAATGATAAACGATTGGGTTAATTAACTAATCTATGGTTTGTCGTTAGGGCATCTTTGTTTTTCACAAATCGTTTGATGGAAATGACAAGATTTTAGACTTTCCAAAATATAATAATTTCGAGTTTAAAGTTTAAACCTAATTTTAGGCTCAAATCACATCCTTCATTCAGTATGTTTCTCATAATATATCTATGGGTGCCAATACTAATCTAAATGGGCGTCGAGATAACTTTTTCCTACTTTGAAATAATTTGGTAGGTAAGCTTTCATTTTGATTCTTAAATTACAGGTTAATAGCTGAGCTTTTGGCCTCTAAATCGCACTGGACAAGTCATGTGTGACTTGTTTGTTCGATTATAAGGTGTTTGTGAAAAGAATCTTACTCAAAATTATTGGTCAAACACTCACATAATCTATCTACTTGGATACTCTTTCGAGTCTGATCGTATTTATATATCATGAGTAAAATCAGTACAAATTAATAATAACAGAAGAGGTACAATGATGATGGAGTTCAAAGCGAAAGTAATGATTTGATGCATCACAACGGAATAAAAAGTAAAAACAAACTAATTGCAAAAACATTTGGTTTGGCCATGAAATGGACTTCTATACCCAAAAGTGAGAAATTTCCTTGGAATGTTCGGTCAATAGGATGAAAGATTGAGTGTTTACATTTTAGTAAGAACCTTTGGCCGTATTCCCTCTCTTTATACCACTAATGTTAATTATCACATATCGGTTGGATAAATAATATTGGAGTTGTATATATGGACTTGGACAATCTTCCCCCTCTAGAGCTATCTTTTGGGATTGAGTTGGTCATTCTGCCCATAATTGGGTTATTTGTAAATTCTACGCTCCAGATGTTCATTCTGGACGTGAGAGAGGTGTGTTAATTGTCCCACATCGGTTGGATAAATAACATTAGAGTTGTATATATGGGCTTGGACAATCCTCCTCCTAGAGCTAGCTTTTGAGGTTGACTTAGTTCTAAGTTCCAATCTTAACAACCAAAGATAGAATTCTTGATTTTTCTCAAATTTAGGAAGGTTAAATTGTAAGTTTTAAGTAAAAAAATTACCCTAATCATGAATCTGATCTCATTAATATCTGCTAATTTTCAAACTCAAATGTGATATTGTTATGGATTGAAATTTGTAAGCCTTGAAGTTTACATCATTTAAATCGAAAAAGAGTTAGTCTCACGTGAGACCGTCTCACGGGTCATAATCCGTGAGACGGGTCAATCCTACTCATATTCACAATAAAAAGTAATACTCTTAGCATAAAAAGTAATACTTTTTCATGGGTGACCCAAATAAGAGATCCGTATCACAAATACGACCCGTGAGACCGTCTCTTTAAGAAGAATTTGCCCCTCACAATGTGCTAGAGGTTGGTGACAATCTTCTCCCAAGATACAACTACAACTCTTGAATAATGAGCACTCAAATATTCAAGTTCTATCACAAGGAAATGAATGAAACTCTCTCTTGAAGAAGAAGGAAGAAGACAATATGCATATTATGCTTTTAAAATTATGTGTATGTTATGTTTGATTTTCAAAATATCAAACATATAATGATTTTCATGTGAAAAGACACGATCTTTCATTCATATGGATGTCCCTTAGCCATTGTAACTGATCACAAGCATCAAACAATGCCAAAGGAATAAAAAAACATCAGAAAATTCGAAAGGACACGAAGACCTGCAGGCACCCGCTCGCGCCTGCACGCGCGCGCTGCCGAGAGCTCTCGACAGGCGCGCACCCGCGCGCCGGCCCGCGCCTGGCACTGTACACGCGAATTTTTTTTTTTCGATTTTCGTCCCTTACATGTTCCGACTACTCTTTTAAGTTTCTTTCAACATTTGATGAACTCTTCTCGAGTTTTATTCAGAACAATCGAACTTAATATTTGTTCATTAAGCTTCGTTCTTCGTTTCGAATTTTTCCAAATCAAACACATTGATTTATTTACTTAATTTTTATTCATTAAATATCAAAATTCCAACAACTTTCATATCAAATCCATACATCCAAGAACAACCTCATTATTGTATTAGGATCAATGAATTTTAATCTAAATATTTCATGATGACATATATTTATTTGTTTATTTGGGTAAATCTACTTTATGATGTATCTCAAATGCCAACAAGTGATTTTTTATTCATTACGAAGAATTTCAAATACATGTCAAATGAACTTGACAAAAACTTGTGTGAGACGATCTCACGGGTCGACTTTGTGAGACGAATCTCTTATTTGGGTCATCCATGAAAAAATATAATATTTTATGCTAAGAGTATTACTTTTTATTGTAAATATGGGTAGGGTTGATCCGTCTCACAGATTAGTATCCGTGAGACGGTTTCACATTAGACTCACTCAATGAACTTTTTACCCAAATAAATTTTGGGCAGTAGCAATGAAAAGAATATTTTATTTCTGATTAATCTTTGTCTTTTATTTAAATTGAAAAATAAGATTTTGCATTTTTAATACTAATTTGACTTGATCTAATAGTAAGATTTATTTCTAGACTTGCTTGACCTAATCTAATCTTGGTATTTATCCCATATAATTTGTTTTTGTATTAATCACTAAGATATAATATCTTAGATTTGAATATAGTTTTATTTCTAATAAACTCTTATTTTCACGTTTGTAGGAATTGGTTTATGGAAAAATAATCATGTCAATATATGGAGAGTTTTATACACACACACACACACACACACACACACACACACGGAATTTTGAGAGAAAATGTGAGACGACTTGGAGAGGTTTTTTACGCGGCTGTTGGAGTTTTTCTCTGAACATACCCGACTTTTGAGTTGGAAATAATTTTCATGTTGAAGACTTTGTGTAATTGATTCACATATTAACCATGCTGCTAATTGGTGTTAAAGACACGTGGAGAACAACACCGACGTAGAGTGTTGATCGATGAGTGTTCTTATATTACTTGTTTTAAGCAACTTCGGTTTATATATCTAGTTTTTAGTTTGGTTTATTTTGAAGCATTTTAATTCCTTGTAGGTTCAAGGAATTTGGTTTTGTTAGTTTCACTAGTATTGTTTTGTGTAAACGATTTACATATTTTCCTAGTGAATTTTTACCATGAAGCGTTGCACAAGTACGAACACAAGTATTCGTACTTGTGCATAATTTAAATCTAGTCTCTATTTATTAAAGTTATATTTATGTGTCAATAATTAATTTCTGCTGCATGTTGTGCGTTCGTGTTGACAACACTAACTTCTGATACATACAATTTATTAATTTCATATACATTTATGATCAAAATCCCTTCCAAGCAATATTGAAATTTCTCCGAGTTTTCCCTAAAATGCCAACAAATCCCGTTACTTGAAAAGTATCCAACGCTTTTTTAATTAATAATATAATATTATACCCGCCGCCCGAGTGGGAAGAAAGGCAGCACACCACAATTCAATTTTTAAAAGGAACCCAATCCCAAAAAAATATCACAATATAATTATTATTGCATACAAAAACACAAAAGCAAATGCTTCAATCTTCGATCAAAATACACACAACTTCCATTTCACGTCAAACCCTTCATTCCTCTCTCCTCCTCCCACACCTCCACTCACTATAAATACCAATGTGTTATTATGAATTAATCCATCGATCAGCCATCTTCATGTATATAAATATTATGGTCATCGAGTTGTATTGATTATATATATACATATATTGCATGTGATATTCAAGATTTCTTGGTTCTTTCGTGGGATTGATGGGAGATTATAGCAGCTTCAACGGCAACTTGCCACCCGGATTTCGGTTCTACCCCACGGATGAAGAGCTTGTAGTTCATTTCCTTCAACGAAAGGCGGCGCTTTTGCCTTACCATCCCGATATCATCCCTGATCTTGATCTCTATCCTTACGATCCATGGGAATTAAATGGTAAATAATCCATATTCACTCTTCTTCTTTTTTTAACTTCCACAATACTTGGGTGCATGCATGTCGCAAAACGTCGTAGTCCCATTCGTCCCGCCTCTTTTCCAATTATTCAAAACTTTATTATTCTAGCGCAAAATAATTGGTGTGTCGCGATATGCTAGTATAAATTAAATTCGAGCGTTGTCTTATTATTCGGTGTTATGATTTCTATAAGGATTGTGCATGTAGGTAAAGCCATGGGGGAAGGAAACAAGTGGTATTTCTATAGTAGAAGAACACAACTAAGAGTGACCGGGAGCGGGTATTGGAAGTCACTCGGTGTGGAAGAGCCAATATACACGAGTGCGGGCTCTAAAGTTGGCATGAAAAAATATTGTTCATTTTACATAGGGGAACCGGCTGAGGGAGTCAAAACAAATTGGATGATGGAGGAATATAGGCTCTCTGATTCTGCTACCTCCAATAGGGCATCAAGATCAAGGAGAAATTCCAAGATTAATGTAAGATTACATAATTTCTTAAAACTTTTTTTGGTATTTTCAAATTGTACTTTCTGGAAGTTGATGATGGTCTTTTTGTGTTTGTTGTAGGATTACAGTAAATGGGTCGTGTGCCGAGTGTATGAGGACGACGACGACGGGACGGAGCTCTCGTGCTTAGATGAGGTTTTCCTGTCGTTGGATGATCTGGATGAAATCAGCTTTCCAGATTAATTTGGCCTTGTTAATTAATCATCCCCACCTAAATGTTGTAGAATCTCAAAATATTAATGTTTTAAGTTACCAAATGTTTGTACCAATTTATTTCAAGTGTAGTATTTGATGTTCATCTGAAGGAAAATACTCTCTATGTCAAGTTTTGAATCTGTTTAAATGGTATATTGTAGGTTAGGGTCATTTCATATTTATATATAATTTTTTTATGACGATGAAATCAAGTACTGTTGTTACTTTTCGATATGTACTGTGTAAATTAATCTTAAGGCTGACGAAATAACGGAAAATCAAAGTCATGCTTATTAATCAAATGTTTATCTACTCTACTAACTCGAACACATAGGGAGACGACTAAATATTGAATATGAATGACTAAATATTGAATATGAATGATATGTATGTATGGCCTCTCGATGTATGTACAATTGATTTCATCATTTTGTTGGGAAGAATCTCACGTGCAGGAGTTATTGGGATTATAAGTATGGGCTTGTGGGGCCCAATTACGTCATGGGCTTTTGTTGTTGGGTTGTAAGAACACATTTAAACTTTTTTATTTTTTTCAATCTTTTTTAAACTATGATGGCTATTTAGAAGTTGTCTTGTATTGTGTGACAAAGCTAAGAAAAATAAATAAATAAATAAATAATAAATATTTCCCTTTTTCTTTTAATTAATGAATGATGAGGTCAGCATTCGTCATCGATGATGCAACCATCCCCTCAAACATTTGAACATTTGGGAAATCAAGTTTCTTGTGCAAAGTTTTTGGGGGGTAATACAAATAAATCTCAAGATGATATCTACATATATTTGTAACACATATTAATCAAGTAGTTAATAAATAGAAAATTATCCATAAATTGGATTATGAGATGATGACAATTATCAAACATGAGATGTTGAGTCAAGAGTAGGGACATTTGATATGGTTTCGGAAAGTAAATTTTTTTCTTACTAACTTATTTAATATTGAGATTTGGTTCATTAAATTTTCATAGTTTGAATTTTGTTGTTTTGGTTAACGTGACGCCAGAGAAATCAATCATTTTCAATATCACGTCAGCATTGTGTTTAAAAAAAAGACTGAAAACCAAACTACTTATTTGTGCATATCACTATATATAATGATCGAGATGTTTGAATAAAACTTTGTGGATAAGAGACGATGAACATATCGTAAAATTCCTATGGGACCAAACACCTCACATGTTAAATTGACCACTCTTGGTAGTCATTTCATCAATAAAACCAAAGACCCTCCAAACTTGATGGTTTCAATGCACTAAAAATCCAATCTAATTACCAATACATTATATCATAAATAATTGAAATTTCCAATTTCTAAACAAGAAATAATAATTATATTTTAATACATCCCCTATTTCTTGTCTTTTTATCATAACAATTTCTTTTAAACAAAAAAAAATAAAAATCCCAGCATTATTAACAATTTAAATTCTTTTACATCTTATTCAACCTGCAGCAGGAGATGCACCTAATTTACCTATCTTTGTAGCTAAGAACCCTTGTTATTACACACACACACACACACACACACACACACACACACACATGTGTGTGTGTGTGTGTTTGTGTGAATATATGACAGATACTTCACTTTTTGCAGTTCCTAGGTTGAAATTGTTCCCAACCAATCTTATTTTAATAGGTGGTGTGAATGCCAAATAGTGCACATGCCTATACATATATAAATATATATAATAAGATGCTTTGAAATCAAGTTTCATAAAAAATTCTTTGTAAAACCATGCTCATTTACTTTGTCTCATATATAGGCAACACAAATTATGTCAGAGAAGCTGTCATGCTTACGGACAATTCTATCCTATTCCGGGAGATTTACTCCCTGTCACTAAATAATATATACATGTATAGCATTTAAAAATAGCTACAATAATTTTATTAGTTTTTATAAATGGGTAGAACATAGAATTCCTTATAATAATTAAATTTTAAAATATTGATTTTTAACATTTTATATGATTCTATCACAAAAATAAGAATAATAGAAATGAAAATCTCAAACCTCAAACGTAAAAGTTTTACTATGAAATAAAAATTTCACGTAATTTTTAAATATAAAATATTAAGTTTTAAAATTTGAGAATAATAATAATAATAATAATAATAATAATAATAATAATAATAATAATAATAATATAATGATATAACACATGTTATATACATGAAACGAAATTAGTTTAATGATTAATTTGGTTGATTTTGGTTAAAGTAGTGTGAAATGTAATGATAATAATTTAAAAGTGTAAGAAAAAAAAAAACAAAGGAGAGTATCTCACCTGGAGTAGGATAGAATTGGCCCATGCTTACTCATCAGCTTCAAAAAAATTGGCTAATTTTTTGTGGTCATGAGATAGATATTGGATCATTTGATCGATACAACACTTCTTAGAAATCAAAGCATAAATAGAAATAAATCCAGACTAAGCAAGAATGAGGTTTCTTACACATGGAGGATTAGTTAGGAGGGCTAGTTGATTATCAAATAACCTCAAACAATCAAACTTTTAAATATCATTGTTAATATTTCAAAATTATGATTTTTGTTTACAAAAATCCCAAGTTAATATGATGTTAAGTTTTCCCGGAGATTGACTTGATAGTATGAGGGGTTTCGTCGGAAAAAACTTTCGATGCCTTCTGACATTCTTTGTTCATCTTCGCAGAATGTTATTCGTGTGTGCGCCTTCAATGTTCCGCCGCAGCAAGTCTTTTTTTGTTGTAGTGATTATTCTATTTTGTGCAGCAAGGATAGTAGAGAGAACAAAATTATGTATTTTCATTGCTTAATAAAACTTGTTATAACCACCAACAATAGTAATCATTCCCTCCAAACACATTTTTTTAATCATCAAATAACATGCATGATACATCATAAAAAACAAGTGTGAATAGTGCAAATTCACATTGATTGTGACCAAAGGCAAGTCTGATTTTAATGTTTGAATTTTGGATTGAGAAGACAAAATCAAATTGAGAGCAATTATGACAGCACAAGACATGCCATTCCTTTCATGGGCCAATCCCTACTTGGTCATAAAGATTTACATCAAATTTGAAGAGGAAAAGAAGGAATTAATTAAGAAAAAGTTAATGATATGAACACTAGCCAAACTTTTTCCCACTTCCAAGTGTTCTTTTCTTGGAAATGATCGATAGTAATTATTGTTCTCGCTGATCATATATAGCACAATGATTAAATATATAATCGAATCATAATCTATTTGAGATGAGTTGTTAATATAAGCTAGAATTTTAAATCTACAATAAATATTTTGTTTAATTGTACATATATATGAATGGATAAAGGAATATTCAGAAGGAAAATATTCATATTAGAACAATAATAATAATAATAATGAATGGGTTTTTAATTATTTTTTGGACCAATATGTGTGCATGTAACTTTTGAATAAAGCTACTTATCCATGTTTTCCACACATCAAAGGTCAAAGGAAAAGTCAATACAACTTGTATAGATTAGAAGCACAATATTAATGGAGTGTGAAGAGGGCCAACTCGATCCTTTTTCACTCCACCCATGTTTCTTTTTGTATTGTGTGTGTATATATCTTTTTTTGAACACATATATAAAATAAATCTAAAACGTTCATCAAGTATTTTGAGAACTCATTTAAGTTTTATGTTCTCGTTTAAACATCGGAGGGGTTATTCTTTAAGAAATCTCAGTGTCACTAACTGGTTTGTTAATGGTTTTCATGTAATGACAGTGTGATTTGAATATGTAGGACCTGAACGATTGCCGCTTTACCAAAAGCTATAGTTAGTGATAATGGTACAACTCAAATATTTTAAACCACACAACAGCTCAAGCACCAAGGTTCGATCGCTCTACCAAGCAAGGACAATTATTTCACCCAACATAATACTAACATGGAGGAAGCAAAATTTGGAAGCATTATATGTATGTGTGTGTGTGTGTGTGTGTGTATATATATAATCTATTGACTTGTTGATAAAAGAAGGGATAAAAGGGCGGCATGAGATGTGTTCGTGCATTCATTCGACAGAAACTTGTGCAGAAGTGGAGATGCCACTTTGAAGAACAAATGGAAAATGATCAACTGAATTGTGCCGGGCCCCGTCAAATTAATCATCAGCGGATATTTATAATAATATTTTTATTTATTGACGGATAGGATAATTAATTTCTTCTTTATATTGATGGCTGTGTTTAACTCCATATTTGCAAAGTAAAATGATGTAAAAAGAACATCTGCAAGTCGTATATTCTCTTTGATCACATATGTAAAGACATACAATCTGCTATGCTAAAAACAAAGCTACAGAAATTTCTATACTGCCTAAATGATATATAAAGAGAGTGAAATATATGAATCACAGAATCAGGGAAGCAATTGCTTTTTGATAAACATACAATATTAAATAGAAACGCCACTTTCCAAACTAGGCGGACAATTGGAACATGCATGGATTCATTGAGAATGTATTCTACAGCTGGAATCTATGCGATACATAGAAGTATGAAAAATCCAAGGACAAACTTTGAGCGGACAAAAGGACATTCAGTGCATGCAAAATTAAAAAAAAGAAAAGAGTAGATGATCATAAGATTGGAACCAGGATTTTATTCGAGGGGTGCGAAACAAGTTTCAGTGGGCAATTTAAAGAATTTCTGGGGCTGTAGTTTCACTTGTTCAACATGATACCCCCTTACCCGGTGGGTTTGCACTCGATTCACAAGCACCACAGTGATGATTTTCAGTGACATCAAACAGAAAAGAGAGCTAACTGAAGCCTATAGCAGTAACGGACAGCAGTTTGACATTGTGTAGGCAGTAACGACCGAGGGCAACAAGAAGTTCTTCAATGATCACCATATCCAAAATTGGGGGAAAAACACAAAAACGAGGCAGGAGAGTGAACATGTTCATTTTTTTTTTCATTCCAGCTTACTCCACAATTCAACTTTTCCAATAAACCAGAGGTTCAGTGAGGAGCAGATAGTGCTGCATCTTGAAACAAATATATCTCATATCTCAGCGACGCAAAGGACAAAAGAAACAGAACAGTGATCTTTTTCCAAGAAAGAACTCCACAAAGAACTGGAACGAAGCAAGAGACAGCAGTTGCTGTCTTGAAGATTATCTACAGAAACTGGCCTCATTTTATGAGAAAGAAATTCCACACCTCATATTAGACAAATGTTACTAATGATGCAACTACTCGAACCAGGATTAGCGCAACCCAAAAGGCATTTTTTCAACTTTATTTATGTTAATTTGATCCACAATTAGCAAAAGCAAGCCAATCATCAACTTTCCAAACAGCCATTCAAAAACCAGACAGCCTGTCAAATGTTTAACAAAATCAATATGGTACATATTACGATTGAGAACAGTTTTGACAGGTAAGATAAGATTAAACATAAGAAACAAGGGAAATGTTTACCTGCCAAACCCATTTTACCATTATGGGTAGTTTGGAAGAGAAGGTAGGTGTATAGCATATTACACAGAGCACGTTAAATTTTTTTGACCTCATTTCCCATAGAAAAATAACTCCGTAAACATCATGCTACGTGCATTTGTCGTAGTGTTACGAGAATTCAGCAGCATTTAGGTAGTTTGGCATGAAAGCAGACAACCACAGTAGCAATAATAGCATTCAAAACGGAGATCAGATTCAAATTTGCACTCAAACAAGCAAAAGGTCCCAGCGAAACACAACAGGAGAACATCTTTTCGAACACAACATAGTACATTTTAGCACCAGGTTTCACACATCAAACGTTCTTGTATCACCAACATCTCAGGAGGACACTTCATGTATTTCAGCAGTATAAGCCACAAGATCTCAAAATCTTCATCTGTGGAAGGTGAAAAATAGCTCATCAGTAACCCACAAGCTATTGAATATTCGAAACACACATTCTCATAACATTTCATATAAGATAAGCATGCAAAATTACCCGTGTCAGTAACCTCCGGCTCCTCGGCGGTCATATGGCCCAGCACGGTCACGACCATAACGATCACCCCCTCCACGACCTCCATTATCCCTATTGTGGCCACTATAGCGATCTCCATTGCGATCAGGACCATAACGACTACCACCTCGGCTACCACCACTGCCCCCATATCTATCATCCCTGCCCCCATATCTTCCTCCAGTAGCCCCATCACTAGGACACTCCCTGGCAAAGTGCCCAGGCTTTCCACACTTAAAGCACTCTCCACCACCACCACCACCACCACCACCACCACGTCCTCTTCCGAAATCACGTCCTCGATCATGATCACGACCTCGATTACGGTCACGTGAGCGATTGTCATCGTAATCTCTTCCTGAACCTTGGTTAGAAGAAGATCTATCAACAGTTATGTTTCGACCATCCAAATCAATACCATTCATGGCCTTAATGGCCTTTTCCATCGCTTGCTTTTCATCAAAAGTGACAAATCCAAAACCACGGGAGCGCCCAGTTTCCTTCTCAATAACCACCTATATAGTTAAAAAAATGGGTTACTCATGATAAGAAGCTTGTTTGGTCCTCTTCGAACAACAAAAATCAATTTATGATCCCAATGAGACATTAGATTTCATTGTTAAACAAAATGGGCAGGTGTCTCATAGCTGTTCTTGCTATCTGGCTCAAAATGGCCCTCAAAAACATCTCCAGAAACCCAGTGAATATACGCTTTTTCTCCTTATTAACAGATAAGCTACTCGATGTTAGATACAATAATTTCTTCTTTAGAGTGGAAAAGAGAGATGATTCATTAAACTTGCAAATAAAGCAGCAATAATATCAAACAAACTCATATTTTCTTCTTCATTGGGATATTATGTAAAAAGACTATAATCAAAGGTATATTTAGCACCACACTCAACAACATGGACTCGGTATTAAAGGAGAACCCAAAATAAAGACTCAATGCATTAAATAACTCATAACCTTTGCCTCAAGAAGATTTCCAAACTTCTCAAATGCCGCTTTTAGACCTCGATCAGATGTTGACCACGAGAGATTACCCACAAAGCATCGATACTCAACTTCATCAGTCATGTTTCAAAATATTTTTCTACCTAGGAAGATAGAGAGAGAGAGAGGCAATAATAAAAAAGCTAGTAAAGGAGCGACATCACAACATTTTTCACATGAAGTATTTCGATCCTGAAATTGAATTGATAAACGGAGGGTTTTCAAATGATCAAAACATCAAATTAAATACAATAACCGGTAGCGAGAGTTTTTTCTTCATAAGCAAATGTTCACGTCAAATAAAAACAAGTCATTGAGTGCTCGGTTCACATGGATCAAGAATAATGTTGCTGCAACATCTTCATTCCTGAGACTCACTATCCACTCAAATGTCTCAACAAGAATACATAAACTTTTAAAATCTCCACCCAAAGTTCACATCTTTGCAATGAAAGTACTTCCATTTTCAAGAGCCTTAAAAATAAAAGATCCCAAAAGCAAAAGATCAAGAATTTCTTCTCATGCCAGGACACAACACAGCTGCAACTCAGCTACATGACACTTTTCGTACATCGCATAATTCAGATTTCTTATTATAATCCTCCCAACATAAATTGAAACGCAATAGTTGCCAAAATAAAGGGACTCCATTCCACAAGCATCGTGATAATAAACAATCGATTAACACAAGCTAATTACAATAAATCAGATTACTGAAATTGAAAACAGATCTAGTAAATCTAATAATAACAGCGCAACACATCTGTATTAGAAAATAAATAAAAAAAAGTATAAATTAATCGTACCTGCTGCGCAGAGTGGACGAGAGGAGAAGAATTGAGGAAAATTCTTGCGTGATTGTGAAAAAAAAAGCTCTTCCAACAGAATCTAGCAATTTAATTAGGTAAAGTGGCCATGGAATCGAAACTTTATGAATATGAAGAAATTCCGGGTCGTGGATACGTTCATCTAAGAATCTGGATCGCTGATATCGTAGACGATTATTGTTAGCCGTTGGATTTGGATTTTTAGGTCGAATGACTTATTTTTTTCATTTTTCTTTTTTGGTTGATATTTTTAAATATTATATTTTAAAGCGAGAAAAAATGACGCACTTTTTGGTTGACTATATTAGCGTGAAAAAACTTAATTTTTTTAGCTAAAATTTTAAGTTAGTTTTTTTCTTAATTTAAAATTAAATTTTATTTCAAATTAAATATTTTAATAGTATTTAAAAAAAACATATCAAAATTAAATTTCTTGAGAAGCCTTCTCTTTTTACTCCGCATAATTTTTTATTTTGAGATTTATATTTTTATAACTTGAAAATTTTAAGTTTTTTGTATTATTATTTAATATAGTAATTTACTTTATAATTAAATTATAATAAAAACTAAATATTTGCATTCTTAATAATATTAAGTCCGCTTAAACTTGTAAAACTTGAATCTTATTCATGACTCTTCGTCACGCTTTGCTTTTCACAACCTTGATTTCAAGTGAGAACATCGTCCCAAAAATTTATAGGCATAAAACTCTCAAAAAAAATTATTAGTGTAATATCTCTTTTATTTTAAAAATCAAACGCATATTTAATTCTAAGTTATAAATACTCAGGCACATTAACCTCATTTGACATGGGTTATTAGTGTAATATAATTTTATCGAAAATTATAGCCGGTGATAATAGTATAACTCAAATATTTTAAATCACATAAGCATCTCAAATGTCATGTTTCAGTTGCTCTACCGAGTAGGAACGATTATCGCATCCCAAAAATCTGCTTCTCCATAATTAGTCATTGCAATAAATGAGAATCAAACATGTGCATTTGATTCTAATACCAATTATAGAACTGAGTATTGGCCGTTTCATCAAAAGTAATAGATAATAATAACAGTCCAACTCAAATATTTTAAACAACACATCAGTTATTCAAACAAAATATATTATTCTACGTACCACAGATTACTATTGCAACCAGTAGGGTCTTTATGTCTGATTTTTAAAACAGGAGTTCTAAAATTTTATTAATTTCATATAAGTTGCTTTTGACTTTTTTTTACATGGGATGTTGATGCATTTATCTCGCAGTCTAAATTATTTTTAGTCCGATAAATTAGTTGTTTTTTCAGAAAAAGATATTTAATAATGGTCAAATCATTTAGGTTTGTTGTTTGGTATAATAATTAGTTGTTTGGACTTTAGAGTATGTAGGTATATTTAAAAAAATTCTGCATATATTTATTTTATTCTTATAAAATAATATTACTCCTGGAAATTTTGGATATACAAAATTGTACTTTTAAAACATAAGAAAAATAAGATCTCAGTATTTTTTTTATTTAGATAAAACATTTTTAAAAGTTCAAACATATCATAGAAATCCATATTTAATTTAGGGTATGATTAATTTGGAGAATCATTCTTCCTCAATAGTCTACTGATCCTATCCTACCTTCCGCTTAATTGAGATCCTACCATAGGAGTGTGTTTGGTTGAGTGAATTAAATAAGGATGGATTAATAGTCAAATATTTATCGTTAAAATTTTAAGATGTTTTAATAATCATTTTGACCCGGTTTAAGATCCAATTTTATTAATCAAATAGTTATTCATAAAATTGTATATTAAACGGATCAAAATGATTATTAAAACAACTTAAAATTTTAACGATAAATATTTGATTATTAATCTATCCTTATTTAATCCACTCAACCAAACACCCTCTAGGAGTATTACTTTCACTGCACCTCAAAAAAAAAAATTTGAAACAATGATATTCATTGGATTTATCCGTAAGACGATCGACTCAGATATTGCCCTCGGGTAGCGTCCTAACATGAGGCAATCCTTGTTTAGAGCTGAAAATAAGGACATGATTTCTTTTGGTCCTTCAACTCTCCCCCATCGATCCTACACTTAAATCACACTTTTCTTGGTAACATGATCTTACCCAACCAATTTTTATTTTTTCAAGATTTCATCGATCCAAATTTAAATTTTAGTTTAATTTGATAAGTGGAAAAAATATTGATCGAGTATGATATATATACATCAAGAAACTATGCAAAACTAGCTCGGTGATCATGGCTCCAAGCAAGTTGAGGAAGGCCATTGGAGCAGTGAAGGACAAAACCAGCATTGGCCTGATAAGAGTTGGCAGCGCAAAGTCTCTTTCAGAACTCGATGTTTCCATCGTCAAGGCCACCCGGCATGAAGAATGTCCACCAGACGAGCGTTACATCCGTCAAGTAATAAGCGCGACGTCCCACTCGCGTGCATATGTCAGCGCCTCCGTTAGCACCATCGCCCGACGGCTGGACAAGACCAAGAATTGGGTGGTGGCGTTGAAAACCCTCATGCTGATCCATCGGCTGCTATCCGAGGGGGACGCCGCGTACGAACAGGAGATATTCTTCGCTACGAGGAAAGGGACGAGGTTCCTCAACATGTCCGATTTTCGGGATTCGTCAGGCTGGGTGAATGCGTGGGACCACTTAGCTTTTGTGCGGGCCTACGCATTGTATTTAGACGAGCAGCTCGAGTATCGGATGCAGGGCCGGAGGGGTAAACATAGCAGTTACGGGTATCAGATGGAAGATGAGAAAGAGGGCGGCGGAGACGCCAGTGCCACGGCGGCGAGGCCCACTCCCGTTTGTGAAATGAAGAATGAGCAGATTTTCTCGAGGGTTCATCATCTGATGCAGATTCTTGACAGGTTCTTGGCATGCAGACCAACGGGTAATAAACTAGTTTTATATATCAACAATATTTAATAGTTCTTTTCCAGTAATTATTTTGTAGCATTTGATTTTAATCATGTTTTACCAAAATGTTCTAATTTTCCACCAAAACTTATCAATTTAATATATTTCATCAATAATAATTACATTTGATTACGAGAATATATAATCTTGTCCTAAAACTGAAGACTTAGAAATAAGGTCACATAACATTTTAAGGGTGGGGAAATTTTTTGTTTTACATGTTTTTTTTCAGTATAACATTTTGACTTTAATTACATACATTATGAGAAATTTATATTTTTAAATCATGTAATTTACATATTTTTTAATTTATATCCTATTTCGTTAATTTAAAGTCTTAATCCATTAATTTGCAATATTTTTCAATTTCAATATTTTTTATCGAGGCGCAAACATAACATCATGAAATGTGGAACGCACCGAAAATTGATGTCGTGACATCAAACATTGATGATGTGTATGATGTCACAATAATACTCCGATTGAATTAAAAAAATATACAGAATGAACATCGTATATTGATTATCAAATATACATGGAAGTTATCGAACCAAAAATATAAATTTCCCCCGAGACAATTCCAGGAAGTTCCGGTCAAAACATTAGTACTTACAATCCAACGACAACATCTAAAAAATTGTTCTGAATAACATACCACAGGTGGTGCAAGTGACAACAGAATAGTGACGGTGGCCATCTATCCCATAGTGAAAGAAAGTTTCCAGCTATGCTACGATATGACAGAAACAATGGGAGCTTTGATTGAAAGATTCATGCAGCTCCAAGTACCAGACATGATACGTGTCCGAGAGATTTTCTGTCATGTCTCGAAGCAGTACGATGAACTCGACTCGTTCTATGAATGGTGCAAGATCATTGGAATTGCACGCTCTTCAGAGTACCCCAATATAGAGAAAATCCCAGAAAGAAAACTCGATATGATGGATGAATATATTCGTGAAAAATCAGCCATGTTGAGCAACAGCAGGGTCGCTAGTTCCACTGCTGGAGCCAAAGCGAGAGCGGGAAGAAGTACTAGCCAAGGAGTCGGAACCGGAGGTGGATACCAGTACCATAATGGCCGCGTTGCCACCAGTGGGAGAATCGGTACGAGAATTAAAGGATAAGGGAGAAAAGACACTCGAGAAGAAGGTGAGTCAAGAAGTGGGTGATTTGTTAAACGTAAATGAAGATGCATCAAGGACAGGAGGAGATAGATTTGCTTTATCTTTATTTGATGCAAATGCAACCACATTAGCTACTCCTGAAACGTCGGCTAACCCGTGGGAAGCCTTCGACCGAACAGTCAGGTGACTGGGAAACAGAGTTGGTCCAGTCTGCGAGTCATTTGTCTAACCAAAGGACGTCACTTCCAGGAGGTTTTGATACTATGATGCTTGATGCCATGTACCAACAAGGAACTATTTCTCAGGCGATGGCTTCTACTGGTTCTGTGGCCACCGGGAGTGGAAGTAGTGTTGTGTTGGGTTCGGGCGGGAGGACATCCATGCTGGCACTGCCTGCACCACCTGTGTCTGGAGCCATTAGTTCTTCAGCAAATACGGATCCTTTCATTGCCTCGACAGTTATAGCACCGCCAACGTGCGTGCAAATGTCCGAGATGGAGAAGAAGCAAAAACTGTTGGTGGAAGAGCAGATAATGTGGCAGAAATTTGCAAGAGATGGGATGCAGGGACGGTAGGGCTAGCTAAGGCGCAGCAACAAATATAGGAGGTTGCACGCGAACAGTAGTGATGTTTTTGTTTAGATGCTTTTCGAGTATCGAAAACCTGAATCAACAAGATTTAGGAAAATCTAATACAGATAGGAGACAGACAGAATTAGCAAATATATGATATTTAGAAACAGATTTTTCCGTTTCTAAACCATTGTTTTCTTGTAATGACTTTAGACAGATCATGCATTAATCTGCATTCTTAGTACATAGTACGTACGTAAGTCTTCTTAAACCTCCAAATTTCAGATTTTATATCGTACAAATTAATTAAGATTTAATTGAATTAATTATTGTTTGAAACCGTGGAATGAAAATGAATTTAGAGTGATAGAAGCTGAAATCTTGGGAAATGAAATCTGCAGTAATCTTAGCACAATCTTCATTTATAGATAAGCATTACAAAGTTTACATCTTTCTTAATTTTAATGTAACAATAATTAATACTACGGCTTACCCTTCACTTAGAACCCCAACTTTATTTCACTTCATATAAATAGAAACACACGTGCATGATAAATAAAACACATCAATGCAAGCAATCATCATCACTAATTTGCAATCACATTTTCAGGCCACTCGATGCAAGTAACTTAGTAAGACCAAAGGTAATACCCATAGCCATCCACCCTCCCACAAGAACCCTAAAACAAGACTTTACCACCTTAGTCCGCCCCAAAACTGCCCCAACGCCACCAAACCCTACCAAAGCCACCGTGGTGGCAGCCACCACCACCCAGAGCCTCGCCATGTGATCTTCTATGAACGCAGCCCCGAGCAACGGAAAAATAGCCCCTAAAGAAAACGCCAGGGCGGATGCCAAGGCCGCCTGAAAAGGGTTTGGAAGATTTTCTTTATGTTCATTAGTCAAAACAACATTATTTTCTACCATTCTCTTTTCTCTTTTCATATTTTCTCTTTTCATCTGGGCCACCTCAATATCTAGCTGAGAATACACGGAAACGAATTCCCCGATTGCCATGCTACAAGCACCGGCAAATAGTCCTGCAAATCCGGTGAGGATCATAGCTTTTACGTCCGTTTTAACCTGCGCCAACTCCCATCATTAACGATGCAATGGATACCAACCCATCATTGGCTCCAAGAACAGCAGCTCGAAGCCATTGTGCCCTTTGTGAGAAGTCGAAGTCCTCTTTCGATTCATGGAGATTAATGTTGCATGGGGTTTGATGATCTGCAGTGTCTTTAGGGATTGTGATTTGGACTTGGTTTGGTGCAGCCATGATCAATGAAAGAGATTCTTAGTTTATGATTTTTTGGTATGACAAGTTTTGTTGTTGGTGATACAAAGACTGCATGGGTGTAGAGGATATATATAGGTGAGAAAAGGGTGATTGTGATGGATGAATAAGTGGTGCTGCAAAAAATATTAGTAGTGCGCAGAGCACAAGCCTAGGGTTTTTTAACTATATCCTTGCCAAAAGTATGAAATCTCAGGCAGCAACTTCAGGTGGAGCAAAGATTTCACGTAAACATAAAGATTTGGCCTGATTTGACTGGAAACTGATATATCAATGTACGTTCAAGATTCAAGATTCAATATGTCGTTTAAGCAAAAGATTTCTCATCCTTCGTTGATGGTTTATAGTACCAAAGTATCAAATTTAAGATGATGTCTACGGTTCGATATCCAAATATAATAAACACCTTGACAGCTCAAAAAGGGAAAAATATAAATTCTCATATCCATATTGATTTCTGAGGGAGTTCAGTTTCTAACTCAAATGCATGAGTTTTTGAGGTTGGATTATATAATATTTAGAAAAATTATTAGTAATTTAACATTATTTCCCGTTTGCAGAGGCAAAAATACGTGAATCCACACATCTGGACCAATATAATGTTACCTTATTCAAGTCCAGAGAATTAAGTGGATTGCTGGTGAGGAAAGCACTTGCAAAAAAAAGAGGTAATGGAATGATACAGAAATCGGTGTAATGTATATAAAATAAGGAGTACCGTGTTCTCCACACAAAAAGTTATAAGAAATGGGATTAATTTATTTGAGGGAGTGTGGACTACACACAAAACCCACAGGTTTCCTATATCTGTTCAACTCCACTCGACCAAATCAATAGTAGTTTATTTCGTTAATTAGGTAAAAAGATGCTCTCTTTATTTATATATTTTAAAAATTATATGTGGGTTATATAAGGATATATTTATAAGTATTATTCACTGGTCTGATTCGGTATATATTAAAAAAAAAAAAAAGTTACTGATTCAACTTGATATGAATCAGCATGCATGCATGTGACCTCTTACGTTTTGGCTCTCATCTTTACTACTAGATCAAGATATTTTTATTTCCCAATTTCGACTATGAAATCCACTTGTTAGTATAAAGCAAACGTGAAAATTGCCAAATTCGTCATGTTTTTTTATTCATGATATAACTTTTCATAGTTGAGTTTTGTCGTCTTGGTCCTATACTTATGTTTTTTTGTTGTTTTTTTAGTTTTATTTCGCTGAAACACTGTCGTGACTAGGGCTGCAAACGAACCGAACATGTTCGCGATTTTTTCGAGCCGGCTCGATAAATATTCGATTCGTATTCGAACTTATCGAATTTGAGCCGAACTCGAACACGTTCGAACTTTTTTTCGAGCCGAACTCGAGCCCAAATTATTTTGTTCGATAGCTCGCGAATAGTTCGCGAGCCTTAATATTTTATTAATATAATATAATTATATATATATATATACATATATATATATATATATATATATATATATACATACATTTCGAATATTTCGAGCATTTCGAGCTTTCAAACCTTAATATTCGAGCAATAATTCGAATAGTTCACGAATATATTCGAATATTTCGAGCCGAACTCGAACTCGAACTTCATTTCGAGCCGAGCTCGAGCCCAAATATTTGAAATTATCGAACTTCGAATCGAGCTCGAACTCGAATATACCTATTTCGAGCCGAATTCGAGCCTGACTTTTTTACTATTATTCGGCTCGATTCGGTTCGTTTGCACCCCTAGTCGTGACGTCGGGAAATGTCGTGATATCACTACAAGAAAAACGCCCAACGACAACACCTCTACGACAACGGTTTTTTTGAAAAACCGTTGTCGTATAGATTTTAACAACGGTTTTAATGAAAACCGTTGTCGTAGGTGAGTTTTGACAATGGTTTTCCAAAAACCGTTGTCTTTTAGGGGGCCAAAGACAACGGTTTTTAGGGTGTCAACGACAACGGTTTTCTAAAAACCGTTGTCTTTCAGCGTTTTTTTAGGGCAAAAGACAACGGTTTATTAACTGTTGTCTTTTGGCATGTTTTTTTAGACAAACGACAACGGTTTTTAGAAAACCGTTGTCTTTGACACCTTTATTAATCATTCATTGAATGATAAATAACTACAAGTGACGGAGATACACGATTTAAATAACGGAAAATCCAATATTTAAAAATAGCATCGAAAATAACTGGAAAAGTGGAAACAAGACCAGATATGATTTGATCATTATGAACAAATCCAAAATCCTTGTAGACAGAACCAATCATTAATTCCTATATAACGTAAGCGATACAGTCAAAGCTTTTGCGATTCTTTTATTAACGGATTTATGTATCGGATTTCATTCACCCCAACCGAAAACCGTTGTCTTTTAAGGTGTCAAAGACAACTGTTTTCTAAAAACCGTTGTCTTTTAGTATTATTTTAGGGCAAAAGACAACGGTTTTACAAACCGTTGTCTTTTCGCGTGTTTTTTTGGACAATCCACAACGGTTTTTAAAAACCGTTGTCGATTAGCGTATTTTTTTTTTGAAAAACAACAACAGTTTTTAAAAACTGTTGTCTATTAATGTGTTTTTTTGGACAAAAGACAACGGTTTTTTTAAAAAAAACTTTGCCACATTTAGCGACGGCTTTTCTAAACCGTCGCTAAATATAGCAACAGTGTTCATAACCCGTCGCGAATTTCAAATTCGCGACGGTTTTTCATAACCGTCGCTACACACTAGTGACGGTTTTCAAGACATTCGTCGCATGTTTAAAATTAGCGATCAATTTAGAACATCCGTCGCTCACTATAGCGACGGTTTATCGATAACCGTTGCTACTTTTATCGACGGTTGCCGCTGTCCGTCGCTAATTTGAAATTAGCGACGGTTTAACAAAATACCGCGCAAACTATCTATAAATATCTCCATTTTTATTCCATTTTCCCCCACAATACTTAAAATTTTTCTCTCTTACACAATTTTATCACTTTACACAACACTTAAAATTTTCTCACTACTTCAAAACACATAAAATTTTTATCACTTTACACAATACTTAAAATTTTTCTCACTACTTCATAACACATAAAATTTTTCTCAGTTCTTCATAACACTTAAATTTATCTCTATTATACGATTTTATTTCGATTGTCAGTTTCTTTTAGATTTATTAAATTATTAAACGAATTTTTTTTTTTTTTCGAAACATTTTAGCGACGGAAGATATGATACAAGACCGTCGCTAATGTTTGCGATAGTTATGATATGAAGACCGTCGCTACGTTAGCGACAGTTGTCGTAACCGTCGCTAATTAGCGCCGGTTGTTCTCACCGTCGCTAATTGGCGACGGTTTATGATAAAACCGTCGCTAAAATTATTAGGGACGGTTTTTAAAACCGTCGCAAATTCTACCTACCACAGGTAAAAACCGGTGTCGTTGAACGAACTTTTAACAACACCCTCAGTTACAACAGTTTTAAAATGGCCTACGACAACGGATAAAATCCGTTGTCGTATTGCGTTTTTGTAGTAGTGATACCAGAAAAATGATAACGTGGTATCGGAAAATTGCTGACGTGTCCAACACTATGTCAACATTCTGGCCAAATATGACTAAAAACCAACAAAAACCAAAGGTGCAGAATTAAAACCAACATTTGATAAATTAGAGGACAAAAACAAAATAGGACAACTAATTAGATGATTAAAATGACTATTTTTCCAAAAAAAATAATTTACAAGAGGCAACGGATAATCGATTGGTAAATAAATAATGTCTTGTTCTATGTAGTGAATTAATTATTTAATAAAGAAAATTTTTAATCAACTACAATGTGTTTCATTAATCAAGCATAATCATAAAAATAAGATCATAATATGGCTATAATAATAAGACCATAATCATAATAATAAAACCATACATAATAACCTACTTAAAATATTAATATTAATATATACAACTTGAAGCATCTGATATACAAGAAAACACACAACATTTCAAGTCGGTATATATTTTTTTTAATTATGGGATGTAAATGAATCAAATCACTCGTGTACTATTCAAAATTTGATTCAATAAAAGTTTATTTGAGCTCGTTAAGATAAACGAACCAATGTCAAGTTTTACAATATTCAACTTATTAGTTAATCAACATGTTCGTTGGTAAGTAAATGAGTCAATTTTTAAATTAAAAAAAAATTATGATATTTGATTTATAACATTTAAACTTTACTTATAAAAAATATCAAAATATCTATTAAATTTATTTATTAGAATAAAATTAAAATTAAATGAGAATAATATATTTTTTTTTCTAAATATATAATTTAATTTTTGATGAATTTAATGAACATTTAAATTTATAATTTTTTATTTATTAATTTCATTTATGTTCAATAAAAATTCGAATAATCTTATGAACCATTTAATTTTTGATGAATTTAATGAATATTTAAATTTATAATTTTTATTTATTGATTTCATTTATGTTCAATAAAAGCTCGATTAATCTTATGAACCATGAATGTATTCGTTTGATAAAACTGGAACTTGACTCGATCACTCCCTAATTGCATTCCTCAAATTAAATGTTATAATCCAAATACGATATTAATGTTTTCCAGAGGAAAAAAAAATAAAAACTGATTAATTTATTGAAATAATAAATTCATTATTTCAATTTTCACCCTATATTAACATCGAAAGTTAAAAATAAATTCAATATCAGGAACATACAGATTCATAGGAAACTCGGAGAAAAGAAAAAGCGACGAAAAAATTAGGAGAATTTGACACAATCTGACACTAAATACAGGTAAAGGGGGGCACAAAGAGCAAGATCCTCCACTCGAGCGATGATGGGTAGGTACATATTTTCAAGAAGATGATTCAACAGCATGAGATGAGGCTGGACAAATAAACAATCTGAAGAACAAGACAAGCTTCTTTTCTTCAACTTTATTTAGGTGTTCAGAATAAGACAGCTAAAACCATTGTTTATCACAGTCTATACACAATGAGAACCGCAGATGAAATCAATTAACTAAAGAAAACTTTATCGGATCGCCATGCAGCATGAAGAAGTGACTACAACTACACACTAGGTTCCGTACCGGGAAATTAGTCTAATGCCGCTATTCAGAACAAAAAGATTTGCATATCAAAAAGAAAAGTGTGACTGAGATAATCCGACGAGAAAGAACATTTAGCATTTTAGTATTCCAGCCCAGTGAGTGAAGGAATACATAATCTAATAAGCTGAAATGCTTCCAAAGATCAACATTTGAGATTGGGGACGTCTCGAATCATCTGCAGAAGAGGAGAGAATAATATCAAAGAAATAAACGTGTGGTGAGTATGAAAATAGTTATCAACATATGGAGCATCCTACAGAGAATCTAAACGATTCACATACACTGTCCTATAAAAGCGCGTGGAAGCACTACAAGATATGCTTGATTGAGACCAAAAGTAGATTTTTCCCGTCCTTTTTCACATCTAAGAGTTTTGACTCCTGGAAGCTTATGCACATGAGCACTCAAAAAACCGATTTTTTAATTATTGGAATAGGGAACATATCAATAACTCAGCTTCACATAGTAAGCTGCTCACAAACTAGTCTAACAGACAACATGATTATGGAGCAACTTCCAAAACACAATATAAACGCACTTTAAGCTCATTCATTTCCAATGGCAACTTGTGTTTAGTATAATCTGCTTTGACATTTTTAAGATACCAAACAATATGTACAAATGAATATCTAAAAACAACATTTATGTACAAAAAATGCAACATAAGTTGTCAGACATGTCCATTCCAGAACATGTCCACAGCAGTACTTATATATATCAGAATCTGTCAACTTTACTTATTTATATATAACGTGTACACCAATAAACAAACAAAGCTGCTACTATTGTTAATATTACAGCCTAAAAAAAGAGTCCATATTACAACAGAATCATACCTGTTTCATCGAAGTCTATGGCAATGCATGGAAACGAATTACATAATGAAACAAGATAACATAGAGAAACAAGAATCAACGAAAGGCAGGTCCACTCTCTTCGTCATCAATTCTTCACAAAAGCGTTTAAAATTTATGTGGTCACATCTTGATTTTCTATGGTGGGCAATCACACAGTTAATATTTTTAATCAGGAGAAGAACTCTCAAGATTATTGCTCAGATGGCCAGTCATGGTTTGAATCTAAATATCCTGTAATTTTTTCAGTGTTCCACAAGCAGTTGCAACCAAAGAAAAAAACAGGAAAACTATGAAACACAAGGACATAAAAAATCAGATTAGTTACGCGAGTAACAAAATTTCACTAAGGTAAGTTGATCACAGTAATAAAAATCAGCCTGAAAAAACAAATTGGTAAGAATAGAGAAGTAGATGACAATGCACCACGCACGTTTGTTTTTACTGATGAAGGTTGATTGTCCTCAATTCTGAATCAGAATGCAGATTAGCTTCAACAGCTGAGCCAGAGTGGGAGCCTTTCGTCCTCTTGACATACTTAAAAAAATACCGGTCGAGTTCTTCATCGTTGCCACCAAGTGGCAAACTTAACTCGCCATCACATTTTTCAGAATACCCAGCATGCAAGTCAATTAAGCAAGGTGCAAAATCCTGTTTTTCACTTAGAAAAGCATCAGAAACTGGTCCAGTCAAACCAGATTTAGTACATTTTATCCTCTTACTGTACTTCACAAAGTACCGGTGACTCTCTGCATTGCAACTCCTGTCTGGCAAAATTACCATCTCACCACACTTGAAACCACGATCAGTCCTGGTATACTTCAGATTATAGCGGTCATTTTCAGCATCGCAATTTCCAATTGGCAATTTTACCTCAGTATTGCACCTGGCAACACAAACAGTCCCCGAATCAACCAAAGGCAACTCATGTGTTATATCATCTGATTGATGACTCTGAGATTCAAATGTAGCTCTTCGATTGTCAAAGGAGCTGCATTCTACCCTGCCATTTCCTTTGCATGCTGTCTGTCTGTATCTAGTTCGCTGGTAAACTACAGGATCTTGTCCAAATCTATTTATATTGATACAAGGACCACTTTGATCCGAACTGACACAAACTAAAATCTCCCAAATATCACTATTCCACCTGATAGGTCTTCCAGTCCCAGAATCCTCCAGCTGTAACTTGAAATTCATCTGTTCGGGCAGGGTAGAGTCGTTAGACCTAATTTCCTGCCATGTCTTTCTCTTTTTCTCCCGCTTGTACATTAATGGCCCTACTGCTAATTCATTAGCATCAGAATACAAATTCTTCTTGTCAGTCCAAGTATTTCTTTCAACCTCTGCACTATTAGCACTCTGATCTTCACTTTGATCTCCCCCTGTAACTAATCTCTTACATGTTAAAACATTCATCAAATTACCATTTTTCAAGTCGCCGGAACACGAATTCACCTGGCACTTATCCCTCAATATCCTCGGAGAACTATTCATCGCTCTATGCAATCTAAAAGCCAACTCTGCATCACCAACAACCTTAATTTTTCCGCTGCAATCTGAACTCGCATCCTTCTGTTCGTCCATATCTTTCTTTCTCACAAAATCAAAAGTGAGCTTCCCATTATTTGCAGTATTCTTGGCGACTGTGGCCTTCTTCAATGCCTGATCTTTGTCATTTATTGCCATCTTCACCTTCTCAACGTGACCGTAAGAATCCTTCACAGGCGTCTCCGAGGAATCCTTAGCTTCACTATTGTGTTTGGACGCGTCTTTATCCTCGCTCCTCCCACAAGTCCTAATCGAATTCTTAAGTGAATCCGGAACCCAACAATCGACGCAAACCCTAAAACCCAAATCTACGCCCAAATAGCAAAACGGCGCGCAAGTCCTGTATTCCCCGGCACAATCTTTATGAATTTTACGCTGACACACACAACATCTGAAAAGATTACCCGAATGCTCCGTTTCTTTGAAGCAGTAAGGGCATACTTGACCCGAATTGAGCTTCTTGCGGCATTTCCTGCAAAGGAGGACGATGCGCCAAATGCTGTCCAAGGGTTGCAGGCGATCCTTGGGATTTGTGTGGTTGATTCGGCGGCCACAGCAATGGCAATCGGATAAATTGGGCTGGTCTCTGGTCCTCTTTTCGGTCAGCGGAATTGTGGTGGTCGAGGAAGACGAAGCGGAGTTGAGAGGAGCGGCTACGGGCTTGGGCTTCGGATCGGTTCTGAGAAGCTTTCGCAGAGGGGAAGGAGAATGAGGAGAAGGCGAGGGTGCCATCTCCTGATTTCGGTGCGCTCTTGTTTTGGGATTATAATTGAACCAAATCAAGATTATCTGTTTGCTAAATAGTAAATCAAATCATTACAAATTAAAACAAACAAACAAACCCAAACCTAAATCTTTGGTTTGATCAGCTTGATTTCAATCATTGGTTTTAAACTTTGTTTTTAAAAAATAATCTTGATTTTTTTATTCCGAAAAAATATATATCTTAAAGCAAAAGTTTGTGTGAGACGATCTCACAGGTCGTAATTGTGAGACGGATCTCTTATTTAGGTCATTCATAAAAAATTATTATTTTTATGATAAGAGTATTAATTTTATTGTGAATATTAGTAAGGTTACTTATCTCGCAGATAAAAATTTATAAAACCGTCTTACAAGTGACTACTCATATCTTAAACATAATAAACAATTTATTGTTAATATACTGATTAATGAATAAAATATTTTGTATGTGATTTTTTGTATTTTGTTTAGAATTCGTCCAAGAAAACCATTTTTCCAAACCTGTTCATAAAATATAGTTTCCACACATTTGTTTTAGTAAACAAACCCATACGATTTTGAGGAATCATAATGGCAATTTTTTTTAATCTGATTGATATTTTCAAAATTACCCAGTTATCCACTCAACTTAATGAACTCTGCCTAATCTTTTGTTTCTGTTTGATCAAAATTATACTTTTGTTTTATCTTCTGAATTATGAAATTAGAGTAAACGATTTCTACGAGAAACCAAAAATGGATAATAAAAAAATTCAATGGTAAAAACACACACAAATGACTGCATAAAAATTGTGCACATAAATGAGTTTGACGCAAACGTTAGTTTTGCGAGAGACTGATTTCGAAGATATCATGAATAGCAAAAGCAAACTATTGATTCAATATAAAGCCATTGTATTTTATTCATCAAGCAAGTCTCCATCTATCAAAAAAATTCCATCCAGTTGGGTTGCAAACAAAGCATCATTGCGTTTCTTGTGAGAAACAAAAGAACTGAACCGCTTGGTTTTGGTGCATCCATCAGCTCAGTTATCCCATCATTTGAGATGAGTAAATAGCTTAGTAGCGACCTGCACACAGAAAATTTTCAACAGGAAATTAACAAAAATGCCATGCTCCAAAAATACGAGGGAAAGAGGCTTACGCATTTGTCGACACATCGCCAATAATCGAAATATTGCCCAGTGCAGTGCTTGTGACCAGATTCGTCCCCTTGAATTCTTTTAGCACATGCCTGCCAAATATTCAGGCGATTAACATAGTCTGTAACACCACAGATTGGGTAGCGTGTGCCATATAACCAATGAAGCAGACCACTAATCATGAAGGAAAAATATTGGAGAAATAATGGAAATATTGCCTTCCGTTAAAAAATAGATACACTCCGACATGGTTAAACTGAGAGTGAACTACGAACTGCTATATGATAAAATCATCCGTCCATATCACTGAAAGGGTTTATTTCATGCCAGAATGCATGCTTGTAAAAGAGATTTTTTTTTTTTGCTACACATTACTTGATGATAATAGGAGTAGGCAGATTAAAAAAAGGACAACTAAAACTCGTCAAAATCAATTAGGAATGTAATTGAGGAAATAATTAGTTCCACAGTTCAACCGCAGAAGCCATGTTATTTGAAGATTGTATAGAATGAGCAAATGATCCATGACAGGCAATTGAAGGACAGTCTAGAACACAACCAAATTAACCAGGACTCTTAGTTACATACAGGAAATTTTGACACTATCTTCAACAAGAGAATGCCAATGGTTATGCATCAATTCTGACCATCAAGATTGATATGGGTGTCCAACAGTATTCTCATCACACAAAGCAATTTCTTTCTTATTATTATTAAAAAAATATTCCACTATTAATAGCATAATATATCAATGTCATAGAATCATGGAAACACGTTCTACTCAATATGAGAAAGGACATGAAGTATCCATTTTTAGAACTTTTCTTACACTCCAACATAACTCAAATCAATAAATAGTGACGTTCAATTTAATAAAGAGAATGATGGCATTTGGTTGGCCTCTCAACTCATCTCAAAAGTTACAAAAAAAATACTGGAAATTTTTTAAGTGTCGTGTGGATATAAATCTGTGAAAGCAAATGCGATGTGTTTGAAATGTTACTGTTAAAATAAAAATTTACTCATTCTCAAAAGAAAAATTTTGGGAGAAGTTTTCTAATGTATTGATCAAATAATTTTTAAGTCTAGGTTAGAGGAGCTTGAGATCCCAAACAAACAGAGATTTTACTTTTCATTAACAAAAGTGGCAGAGAAAATACAGTGTATGATTTTGTTATTCTGAATCCTGAATACTAAATTTGTTCAATGGCTCCACTTATTTGATATTCCTTGAGAGTTCTCCAAAGCTGATCTGCGGGAATTCAATCCCCATTGGCCATATCCAATCATCACTGAGATCGTTCCAACCAAGGTAATAATTCACAGGTTCACCAATTCATTTTTCTGCTCAACAGGATTTATCCCAAGAGGACTCCCATTTTTACAAGTTTCAATAGTTCTACTTACCAGACAAAATGTGCAAAAAGAGACATCTAGATATCACCCCGAATGTAGTCAAGCTGATTGATCTTTTCACAATCAAGAAAACAAATGCATAAATTAAATAGCAGTGACCGTACTAAAACTTGATCCTTGCGAACATTGAAGTGCATATTAATATTATTTTGTAGCAAGACAAAGGCAAGCATTGTTTGCAATATAACATTTAACAATAGTCTGAACTTCAAAAGCAAGCACTGTTTGTAACATAACATTTAACAATAGTCTGAACTTCAAATATACTGTTTCAGAAAGAGAAAAAAAAGAGAGGATGATATCAATTAAACTATAATTGCGTGCACAATACCTAATAAAGTACAAGTACCCTGCATTGTGTTTATGATCTAATTTTTGTTTACCAAGCATACATACCCATGCACGCACATGAGTCATGACCAACACAAACTCCAGATTACTTTTAAATTTAAAAAACCTCATTTTTCTCCAGGATAAGACAATAGCAAGGATGCTAAATTCATTTCCAACTCAGGGAATAAGTCAATTTTGAATTGGCATTTGTGCAAAAGGTTATCAAAGCATAGATGATATTATGACAATAGTGATGTCTGAGCATGTCTAAAACACAACAGCAAGGCCTTTGCGCACTCAGAGATGCCAGAATAGTAAAACTACTCTATCTTTATTGATAAGGAAAATGCTGCAATCAAATATGCTAAGCCCCAAAACAAGAAAATAAAGGAATAACCGAAAATTCAATAACAAATAAAATGTTGAGTTAATTTTTGTTGAGTTAAATTAACTTCAACTAAAATCACCTGATATTCCTTCAGTGGCCTTGTACATGGCGCCTTACATCGATCTTCGAATTCCTTCTTCGGATCTACAGGCTCTTCGTCCGACCTAAATGACACAAATACATGAAAGAGTTTAGAAAAGGGGTGCTACTCCTCTAATTCAGAAAAACACATAAATACTAAGCAATCTGCTTGCTAATGTACGAAAACATTTCTAAAGTAAGAAAGAATTACAGTTTCCAAGCATGTGTGTTGGCTTGGTGATGAGACAGAAAGAAGATTCCCTTAATTTATTTTGAGAAAGAAATAAAATTAATCGTCCAGAGATAAGCTAAGCCTCTTTAGAAAAGCTAAATGTATAGTCTCGGCAAATAGACAATGATTTTCATAAAATTGTGAAAGTACATTACTTCTAAAAAATAAATAAAATCACGGGGCAAGCAGGATACAAGCCAAAACTAAGGATGATCCAAGGATGTATATTGGTCAAGAATCAAGATCCATCACCAACTAATGATAAAAGGGTATAGTTGCTTCCAAACTGGATGGGCATCTTTATGGGTGGAGACCGAGGAATGAGCAGATCAATGGACTTGAGTAAAGGTCCTAATAATATAAGTATATCCACAAATTACAATAACTTGGCTTTATCACAAGAAACTTGGCCTCTGGCTTTCACACCAACGCCCAATGGCATCGAGAAATACAAACAACACACACTAAACGACAAGAAAAATCTTACCTTTACAGACCAGTTTTTAAGAATCTCACTAAGTTTATATGCTTCAAGAAAGGGAATTATTAAAAAAAAAACCTCCAATATCAACTGTGGCAGGCAGGACATGCTTTGGTAATATGGATCGATAAATAAGGAACATATATATAAAAAAAAACTTTAACAATAAATATAAGGGGGAAAAAAACATAAGACTTACATGTTAAAGCAACAGAAAACTATCTAGCGAGAGAACCTGCAAAAAAATTCGGCCAAATTCAATCGATCTTGCAATCGAAAATGTGGCTGAAGTTAAAACGGCAATTGAGAGATCTTACAGGCAAGATAAGATCTAAAATGTGAACGTGAAATTAGTGTCTTACCGGTGGATGCGGGCGGCGGAGCCTAGTGGAGGTGCGACGCAAGCCGGAGACGGGAGAATGGTCAGTGTAAATTGAAGAAATTGGGGGTTTAGGTTTAGGAATGTCCCTCAACCAATCAGCGTGCTCGAAACTTCCCAAAAATCGAGTGACATGATTTCGGGGCGAACCGGAATCGAGGATTTACGATTCGGTTTTAGTCCATACAAAAGTCGAATAATCATACCACCTACGACTTTAGTTTCAGTTTTTATCCAAAAAAAATAAGAAATTGGAACAGGGACCATAGATTCTTTAAACTAGTCACTTGCACATTATACGTGTGTATATAATCTTTTTTATTATTATCGATGAACTAAAGTGAAATTTCTACAAATTATGGAGGGACCAAATTGATATTTGAATTGTTGAAATAAAAAATATAAAAATAAAAGTGTGTTGAAATTTTTTAAAAAAAAACCTTTTAGTAGGCAAAAACTTGTAAAGACAGTCTCACGGGTCTATTTTGTGAGACGGATCTCTTATTTAGGTTATCTATAAAAAAAAAAATATTTTTTATGCTAAGAGTATTACTTTTTACTGTAAATATCGGTAGGTTGATTCATCTCGATGATAAAGATTCATGAGATCGTCTCACAAGAGACCTACTCAAATTAGTATCATATAAGGGTAAAGTTTGAAGAAAAATTTGGTGTCCTTTTTAAGTAGTTACTATCATGTCTTCAATTTTAATAAAAAACAAATAAATTTAGAATTTTTTTTTTAGAAATATTTATTTATTTTTAATACCAATGGTCGAATGAGAACGAATCACGCCGCAGGGCAGTGATGACTCAGAGATTAAATAGTAGCAATGAATAATGATAATGGATGGATCCAGCCATAGTTTTTCTATGTAAAAAATAAATAAAAAAAAATCATGTTGAATGAGATGGAGAAAAAAACTGATGTCCTTCTTAAGTAGTTATTAATCACTCTCAATTTACTAATCATTCTGTAATTGTATCATGAGTGTGTCTCATGTGAAACCATCTCACGGATCTTAATCTGTGAGACGGGTCAACCATACTCATATTCACAATAAAAAATAATACTCTTAGCTTAAAAGATAATACTTTTTCATGGATAATCCATTTAAGAGATCCGTCTCACAAATATGACCCGTGAGACCGTCTCACACAAACGCTATTTTTCAAAATTGTTCTCGATCTTCTACCTATACATTAAATATTTGTATTTTTTCTCATTTTATCAATTTTTTTTTCTTTTTTTTGTTAAAAAAAACTGTACAAGCATGCAATACATACACATACTAGTTTATTATATTATAATTATTTATTATTGCTGCAAATGTTATAAAAATTTATCACCATAGGTTTTTAAGCAAAAATTGAATTCATGTGCAAATTTCGAGATAAATAATCTGTATTGTACGTAAATACATTTTAGTCAATTTGACACATGACCAATTGAGAAATTTATGTTTTTTGTCATATATTTTTTATTTTCAAAGTTCTCTGTGAATTATGTTATCAAATTTCAATTTTAATCTTTTATTTCTTTTCTAATTTAATCAATTTCCCGTCACGACGTTGATGTAGAACTAATGCAGTCATCAGCATTCTCGATTAAAAATGACTACAATTTCCAAAACTCGAAAGATGAAAGACTGAATAGACTTAAATTTGATAATATAAATAACCAAAATCATAAAACGACGACCAAAATATGAACATATATATACCAATTTGATGATTAAGCAAATCCAAGATATAATTAGATTGCTCAATTATCTAAGAAGATACACCCATCAAATTCCCAACAAAATTATAGATAGTAATAAATCCGTTTACAGAAATATTGATCTCAATGAATTGAATACCATCAAAAGCAAATATCGAAAGATTCAAGGGACTAATTTTTTTAAAAAAGGAAAAAATATTAATTATAATAAATAAAAATATCCTCCTCAAGCAGTAGCCTTGGTGGATTTCTCCTCCGATTCGGACGCAGCGACTGGTTCTGGGATCGGAACTGGTTCAGGCCTTGATTCTTCTTCTTCAATCTCGTTCTCTGGAACTGTTGTCGCTTTGGAGCTCCCCTCGGGTTCTTTTGGTGCTTCCTCCTGCGTTCATTAATGACATCAATTAATATATTATTGAGTTGGAGCGAGTGGCGGAGTCAGAGATATGGCTCTGTCCGGACTGAAATTTTAAACTTTTAAAATTTTAAATTGATCTACTCAAACTAATATCATATTAGTTCAAAATTTACATTGACATTATTTTAAAAAAAACTGCACCACCTCCGCCCCTGATCCGAGCACACTACGTATGTGTAATATATATGTTTCTATATAAATTTTTATATATTTTTCTTATAAAACATTTTAATAATTTATATTTAATTTTATTTAAAAACGCAAGATAAATCACGTCTTAAAATTTTGGATAGGATTTTTAGTTGGTTTTATTGTTACCAAATTTCCATGAAAATGTGAAGAAGGCAGATGCGATATTGAAAAGGTAATTTCTCCAAAAAGTGATAAATAATTCGTATCATTTTAATTTTGACAAACGGGAATGAATTTACTTCAAATGATTGGATAAATCAATAAGAAACTAGCACATTTAGATTAAATGAATAAACAATAGCATGATACTATAATATTTTTAGAAAATGAAAAAAAATTAATAACGAATATTTGAATTAAAAAAAAATATAATTACCTCAACAAGAAAATTTCTGAGAGACTGGCTGTTATCGTTTTCCACCACCACCACCATCTTCTCTTCCTCTACCTTGGTCTCCTCCGCTTCCGTCGTGTTGGTGGGGACTAGCGTCTCCTCCTTCGGCTGTTCTGGCGGTGGTTCGACGGTGACTTCACCTCTCATGGCCTTCGGCACACTAGCACAAGCACCCATTTTTCTATTACGAAGCAAAATTCTTGATTGATTTTTTTTCAGAGGGAGTTGTGTACTATAGAGACGTTGGATATATATATCCTATTTAGGGTTCGCTTGATCGTGTATCGTTTCCAAAACTCAATGCCTCAAAGAAGATTAATTGTTGCCCAATGGTTTGAACATAATGTTATAATTCTTTTTAATTTTTTTGATACATTGAATGTTCGATTTCTAAGGTAGGAAAGTGGATGGCCACCGGAGATTCTTTCCTCGTATTACTAATTAAATTGTATTTGTTTCCATAAATCAAATCCTAGCATTAGGTACTTGTGCTCCAAGTTTTTATAATCTGATCGACGTGTAGAAATAAATATTTTATTTTCCCCTAACCAACTCTCTAAATCCATCATTTAAAATTTTAATTTAATTCGATTTTATAATCAAATATAAATTTTTTACTAAAGAATATCATCAAATTCAATGATATTATCTCTTGATTATTGTAATTATTAATATTTGAATAATATCCCAAAAATAAATAACTGGATTTTTTCTAAGTATCCATACAAATTAAATCAGAACAATGTATCTGTATTTGTCAATTTTTATTTAATTTTTTTTATAGATTGTATATAGTATAGTGTGATGTATTATATCTAAATACATCTATTTTATATAAAATCTTAAATTTTCATTTTGTATGGTAATGAGTAAAATATGTATTTTAATTAAAGTTAAATCTTATGTATTTTATTTTATTAAATTTCATTAAAAAAAGTATCAAAATTTGACTATTAATGTATATTGATCGGGATTTAATAAACGTTGTTGAGTTAAGCGTGCATGAGTGAGAGTAGTACTGTGATGGATGACCTCATAGGAAGTTTTCTTGTGTCAAGCTGCTGACATTGCGCTGCTTGATTAGGTTGGCTAGGTGAGTCATAAAAGAGTGACGTCAGACCTTAATAGGTAATAATGTTTATGCTGAGTACAGGGAAACAGTAGGTAAAAAGTAAGATTGATCTATTAAGGATATGAGACAGTACCAATAAATAGACACGTACATCTCCAGACTCATGTGCCTAATTGCCCGACTCATTAACATCCAATTAGGTGCATTCTGCACAGTTACAAGTATAAGGAAATAAAATAGTGTCTTGACTAATAGTTATAACTTTTGACTTAACGATTAGCGTTTGATCCTACCAATTTTTATAATCAAATATAAATTTTTTACTAGAGAATTTCATCAAATTCAATGATATTATCTCTTGATTATTGTAATTATTAATTATTTGAATAATATCCCAAAAATAAATAATTGGAATTTTCTAAGTATCCATAAAAATTAAATCAGAACATTGTATCTGTATTCGTCAATTTTTTATTTAATTTTTTTTTATGGATTGTATATAATATAGTCCGATGTATTATATCTAAATACACATATTTTATATAAAATCTTAAATTTTCATTTTTTATGGTAATGAGTAAAATATGTATTTTAATTAAAGTAAAATCTTATGTATTTTATTTTATTAAATGTCATAAAAAAATTATCAAAATTTGACTATTAATGTATGTTGATCGGGTTTTAATAAACGTTGTTGAGTTAAGCGTGCATGAGTGAGAATAATACTGTGATGGGTGACCTCTTAGGAAGTTCTCGTGCGTCAAGCTGCTGATGTTGTGCCGCTTGATCTGGTTGGATATGTGAGCCATAAAAGATTGACTCCAGATCTTAATAGGTAATAATGTCTCTGCTGAGTACAGGGCCAGCGGTAGGTAAAAAGTAAGACTGATCTATAAGAGATATACGACATCAGCAATAGATAGACACACACATCTCCAGACTCGTGTGTCTAATTGCCCGACTCATTAACACCCAATTAGGCGTATTTTACACCGCCACAAGTATAAGAAAATAAAATAATGTCTTAACTAATAGCTATAAAATTTGACTTAATGGTAAGCGTGTGATCCTAACAAACGTTATATTTCAGTGTGCTATTTAACACATGCAAGTCGGACGAGAAGTGATGTTTCCAGTGGCGGACGTGTGAGTAACGCGTAAGAACCTGCCCTTGGAAAGTTCATCAAGTTTTTTTTTTTTTACTCAAATAGAGTAGGTAAAAATGGCAAATTTTTTTAAAGATTATTAACAATAAAAACCATTCTGGAAAAATTAAGAAAACCACCAAAAATCTTCCCTGTCTTTTTTTTTTTTAAATCAAATCCCCATATATTAGTGATAGCTTTATATTTTCACGTAAACTTGTTAAATATTTTTAATTTCATACTTTGAAATAGTTAAAAAAAATTAATTTTTTACATAAATGAATTTTATATCTTATACCAAGTTTATAAATAACCCAACTATCAACTATGGGCAGAACGAGTGGTCCAACTATGAGCAGTCCAATACATAATGACGAAACTTGAGCTCTGAAATAATGTTAATATTGGAACTTTGAGCAAGCTTTTGGGGTTGAGCTAGATCCAAGTCTCAATCATTTGATTGTTTTTTTAAAAAAATTGTTCGAGTTTGGATCAAATTCGATTCTTTTGATAATAAATTAAATATTTTTTTCAAAAATATTATTTCCCAAATTTATAATTATTTATTTATTAAATATTAGGTCTCAAATCGAAATCTGGTATTCCGGACCTTTAATTATTTATTAAATATTAGGTCTCATAACCGTATGGGTGATCATGTTGCGGTTTTGCGGGTTTTATAAAAAATTCAAACTGAATTGCCATATGCGGTCGGTTAGTATTTTGAAAAATTATTCCGGTTTTACATAAAAAAATTAGCATTACGGTTTTGAACGGTTGCGATTGGTTTACGGTTTTTTTAATGAAAAATATTAGAGCATATATTCTAATTTATTTGAAAACAAAAAAAATATATTGTCTTTAAATATAAAATATTGTTCAAAGCATATAAAGATCAAAATAGATAAAACAATAATCAAGATTCAAAACTAAGTTAATAATTTAACATCACAACACATTCACAACAAAAATGACATTTACACTATTTTTTTTTTATTTTCGAACTTCAAACAAAATATTGTAGCAAAAGAAATAAATACTTTAATAAAACATTAATATGAAGAATAATTAAGAAAAAGATAAGTTTTATTTGTAAGAATAATAATTTTGACCATAGTTGTGATATAATGAATGATGACTTCTTTATTTAAATATGTTGTTTACAAATTATTATAATTCTAGGCCCAATATTATGGCTAGTGGTTTAGGCGGTGCGGTTTGGTTTGATGCGGTTCTTGGAAAAAAAATAATCGCACCGCGTGTGCGGTTTGGTTACGATTAATATCGTGATTTTTATAAAATATTATGAAAAGCGATGCGATGCGCTTGAGACAGCTCGGACGATTAATAAAAAAATTTGATCATCCTACCAAGGGTATAACACGCAAAGGTATGGACAAATAATGATTAATGTGCGGTGGAGAGTTGGCGCCATCCCATTAAAAGATGGGGGTAAGCATTTCAAAAAGCGGAACTTTACACTAAAATAAGAGAACACAAAATAAATCGGGACACGATAACGATGGAGAAGATGGTGATAGCGCTTGTGGTTCTGCTGCTGATTTCAGCTCATATGGAGGGGGTCAAGCCCGACGCCTCCGACTGTTACGATGCCTGCTCCACGGCCTGCGTCAATCCCCAAAAACGTAAATCTCATATCGATCGATCTCAAATTGTTTTACTAGCTAGGAATATACATAATTCGTACGAAACTTTAGTTTTTAAATCCTTTTGATTTCAATGTTTCAGCTCGGGAGTCGGCTAGGTGCGACCGCAAGTGCTCGATCAGATGCAGTCCAGGTGCGCGCTACTGAGATTAGCATGATTGTTCCATAAAATCCTTGATTCATTTATTTTGTTGTTTAATCATACTTAGACATGTTTAACCGTTTCGGAGTAGATCCGGATCCACCAGTGCCGAAACCGGTAAGAACCTGTCCACAACCGGTTCCGATTCGGTTCACGTAGTTAATGGATCCGTTCCGGATCGGTTCCAACATGTTCTGAGTTTTTTTTAAAAAAACTAATAGGGTTTGTAACTTGACCCAACGACTGTTTTCAATTTTTTTTTTTACAGCTTTTTGTTCATGTTCTTACCGGATCCAATCGGTAATAGGTTCTATAAGGTCATCTCTAACCCATAAATCTATTTTGGTGTAGTTTACGTACCAAAATAGTGCAGTTTCTGCACCAAATATAACATTCATCTCCAACTCATTTACTTCAAATTTTACATCAAAAGAATATTCTCGAAATATTCTTTTTATTTTACATATATTAATTATTATTTTTCATTTAATATATTTATAATTATAACTAAGATTTATTATTAATAAACTTATATTTGAATTTATAATTTAATTAAACATTTGTATTTATAATTATATGTATTATAAATCATTAAATCAAGTTAGTCTTTAATTAATAATAATTAACGTAAATAAGTATTTTAAAAATCAACAATTATTAATTTTAAATTTATATAATTAAATATTTAATTATTAAAATTTTAAATAAATATCATACTTTTATTTAATAATATTTATAATAAATGCAAATAAAAAAATCAAAAAAAAAAAGAAACATACCTCTGCGCCAAGGAGTGGGCCCGTTGGAGAAGAAAAGCTGCACCATTTTGGTGTTTTTGCACCAAAATGGTGCAGCGTTGGAGATGGCCTAAGTGAAAAACCGCCCTTATCCATTTGCTAATGGATCTGAGGTGGTTCCAGAATCGGTTACATTGAACCGGTTTCGGTTCCAGGTCGAACTGTATGTCTATAGATGGACTCGGTTATAGATCCTAGAACTCAAATTAGAAGAAGAAAAGTAAAACTATACATGTTACCACAAAATAGGAGAATTATATATTTTTTCAAGTAGCTTGCATTTTTTGGTTACATTATCGATCAACTCACGATCTTAACTTATTGGTCTGTATTTTTTTTTCAATTTTAATCATCTGTCATTAAGAATATAGAGGTGCCATCAAAAAATCCTCGATACAACGTCAATCGTCAGTATTCCTATGAAAAAGAGATTAAACTGTGGACAATGAAAAACATGACGTTTTAATCATAGTTGTTAAAGGCGCGCCTGAGGCGCTAGGCGGCGCTTCAGCGCCTCAGATGACCACCAGGCGACGTGCATGGCTGGGCGAGCGCCTTTAGCGCCTGAGGCGCGCCTTTCTCCAGGCGACGGGCGGTCCAGGCGTTCCGCCTCTTTGCAGCAGGCTTCTCTTTTATTTTTTAATGACCCAAAGCCCAATTAAATAAGCCCATAACTAATTTCAGCCCATAAGTAATTTATTTTAAAAAAATATCCTAGTTCGCATGTCGATACGTATTCCTACAATCGTCCAAAGGCCCGCCGATTGAAGCTTCACGCTGCGCACCAATCTCTTTCTGCCGATTGAAGCTTCTGCGCAGTGCGCACCATCTCTTTCTCTCTGGTTTTTTGTTTGTCATCGAGTCAATCCACTCTAGCTGTAGGTCTTGTTCATTATAGTTTCTGGTTTTTTGTTTGCGCACCAATGACAGTAAACTTCTGCAGTAAATAGTCGTGGAACTGGGTATTGGTAGGGGAAGTTTAATTGTTGACTACAATGGGGCTGTTTTGATGAATATTTATTTATTTATTTTCTATATTATCGCCTCGTGGCTAGGCGATCGCCTTTTGTCGCCTAGGCGTTCGGGCGCTAGGCAGTGGCTCATCGCCTTGACGTCGCCTAGCGCCTTGACAACTATGGTTTTAATTATAACACTGGTATGCAGGTGCTGAAGACAAAGGGTATTAGAAGTGGAACTCTTGGATGAGTTGGGTGTAGTCGAGAAATAAAGGACAAGAGTTTTGTTTGTTATTAAACAAAATGTAATAGTGTACGTGGTTGCTTGGAATCATGCCACAACTTGTTATGGAAAAGAAACCAATTACTCTGTTGTATTGTTATGTATTTAGTACGTGTCACTTATAATCAATGTTCTAAAAAGCGTGAAGCATCTCGAAGTATGGATGTCGAGCTCCAAGCTTTTCAAACTTAAGCGAGATTAGCACTAGATTTTGCTAACCGTAGAAGCAAAATTTTTGCATAAAATAAATAAGATATAAAACTACCATCAACACTTTCAGAATAGCACGAACCAATTTCAATAGTGTATTCCACATTTAACCATCATCAAAATGAACTAGAGCAGCATTTTTTATTCAAATTCCACAACTAGTAAAAATATCAACTAGATGCATATTCCCTGGACCATCAGCCCCTCCTCAATCTTGGTCATCTGCACTGATCGAATCTAGTGATTTTAAATATTCAACAGGTTTTTTCCGTACATAACAAATAATATATTAAGTGTCGAAAACCTCGTATTGTAATGAAAAGTTAAATACCACAATTTTATCATATTTTGATAAATTATCAATATCTTTATAATATTTATTAAAAAAAACATTTCTTGTGCCAATTAAATTTATTGTAATTAATATCTTAGTTTTTAATTACTAATTATTGGTTGATTTGAAAATAGGGCAAATACAAAAAAGGAATGCCTATTTTTATAAAAAGGAAAACATGTGTTGTTTTTGTTGGACGAAAACTAGATGTTTATGAGAGTTGGGGAGAGGCTCGTCAACAAGTTAATAAATATAGTGGGGTTTTCCACAAGTCATATTGGAGTAGAGAAGAGGCATTGAGATCATTTGATGGACGTATGAAGAAACAGTTTGCTCCAACTGGCGAGAAATGTTCAACCTTAACATCTTACGCAAGTTCGAGTAGAAATCCAAAAGAGTATGAAAAAATTACTCAATTAGTAGATGCTCAAGTAGATGAACACATGAGAATCGGAAAAATGCATTGAAGATGACAGAGATATCTGAGGAACTCAAAGAAATAATTAAATATATGCATCATAGTGATAATTAGAGTTGTTATTGTTATTGATATATTGTCATATTTGTTGCAAATTATTATTTTGAGTTGGAACCGAGCTTGTTTAATATATTATTGAGATGCCAGTTTAAATTAGATGCTGTTCAAGACAATGTATATGTATGTCTATGAAATCTGATTCTATCAGTGTTAAAATAGAAGTTGCATTGACAATTGCTTTAGATTAATTATTCCTAGCCACTTTTTTTCCTTTGGTTTTGTAGGAGCCACTTTTTGTTCTTTGACTTTATAGGAGTTTTTCCCTATGTTCTTGACAGTATTCCTATCTTGTTCAAATAAAATTGATAATCACGGGAAATTTAGGGTCCGCTTCCAGCAAGTGTCACTAATCCAGACGCAGGTTTTGAAATTACCCTGAGCCTGAAATCACAAATAAAATCGTTAGGAAAGGGCCAGGAGGATGTCCTGGCGTAGCCCCTCCGACGCTCAAGTAAGAGACTGAGGATAGGGGGGAGCAGCTAAGGGTGCTGCTGAATACAATATAATGAATTACCTTAACTGAACACTCAAACTTGGTATTTATAGGAGAATACATGAGCCCTTGATGGACCTATCTTCCATTTAGGATTGGGATGAGCCAAAGGTACTAGACCCATCCATGAGGTATCAAAGATATATATTGCATTTTGATAACCAGATTTTTGGTGATCAAGATTTATTGGTTGGTCTCAAGCAGCACACTTGCTATTTTTAGGAGGGAGGAATATGAAAAGCATAGACAGAATCCAATGTATTTTAGCAGAATATGCATGTCGTTTTTTTCGAATGAAAGAGTAGAGAACACCCGTACTTGAGGTTTGAGTTGCAAGAGTAGCTTTCCTTTCAATTGCTTCCGCCTTTGATGGAGTTGCTTTATTTTAAAAGGAAGTTTCATTGTCACACAATACGAAATGATTCTATCCGCCTGAATAGGCTTCTTTCCATAGATAAACTCCTTCCAGTTCTCTCCCTATACTTTATTTGACAGGGGCGGAGCACTCGGTAGGAAAGAGATCACCGGAGTATAGCACAAGATCGCCTTTTCTTGCTGCCATGGGGTCGACCTGTGTCTCATTTAGATTTGAGTTATAATGAGCTCACTGGAGGGCGATACAAGTGTATAAGAAGAGTGTACAAATTAAGTTGTTGAGACAGAGGTGCTATGCTTGTGCTTCAGCTACTCTTTACAATATGATTCAAATGACTTGGTTAGACCTTTCAGTGGTTGTAGCACTGAGCCATGGGCGGAGCTTATTCAGACCCAGTGTGGGCTGTTGCTCACACTGGGTCAAAAAAAATAGTATATATAGGTGGGCCAAAAAAATAATTTTTTAAATAATCTGCTACACCAGCCCTTACCTTAATATTTTCTTTAACTTTGTTTGCAATTCAACTAATTACACAATTCACAAATCACAAATCATTTCTTCCTGATGCGTACGGCCGAATAAATATCACTCCAGTCACCATATTCGTCACTTTTCTAATTTCATTATAGATTGGGCTTCTTACTTAGGTATGTAAAATAGATTTAGGCAAATAATTTTGTTTGTGATAAGATATTACGTTTCAAATTAAAATTTTGAATTAAATATTGCCATGAAATATAAAATAATTTTGTTTATATGTCCAAATTTGTTCAGTTTCCAGTTTTTTTATTTTATATATTTTTTTACTTTTTCCTTTGTCTTGAATGTAGAGGCCTACACTGAATCAAAATTCTAGCTCCCCCTGCACTGAGCCATGTCCTAAATTAAATTGATTTGCAAAAAACATAGTGCATCATAGTGCAAATCATGTCTCGTTTCATAATATAGTTTTTTTTTTTGCAAGACATGAGAATTTGCATCATAGAGCAAATAATGTATGTTAAGACTGATTCAATGGCATGAATAATCCAAGACATAGAAAATATGAGGTAATTACATGACTTACCTATACCTTTAAAAAATAAGGATGAAAATTTGCAGAAAAGAAGCTGATCAACACATATGAGACAGTACACCTTCACCTGAGCATGAACACAAGAACACGTCCAAAATCCAAATTTTCACCTCAGGAACACAAGAACACGTGAAAATGAACAAGAAAATAACAATCCATAAGCATATTAAAATGATCAAACCGCTAAATCCATAACCATTCAAATCCAAGAGAAAAAGAAGAACAACTTCCATAATAAAAGTACAATTCAAACACCACTAATAATGTCACTGCTTGCTTTTTGGATGCTTTCGATGATGCTGCGGCACTCTTTTCATTTCATCATGTTGCACCGAAGGAGATCAACTTGATTCTATCAATGTTTTTTTTTCTTTCTTTTGATCATCCAAGAATGTTGTGAGAACCCGAACTTCCAGCATTTCAGTAGCAATGCAAAGTTTTCAGCAGAAGATGATATTTCAGAAGCTGATACATTTCCAGCAGATTAGAATCCAGCTGCAGACAACAGATAAAATCCAGCAGCAGAAGAGCAAGAATTCCAGCAGACAATTACTGATTCTGTAACGTACCGTACTTTTACTACTCAAAATTTGCGGAAAAATTAAAAATTTTCTTTTAAACTAAAAGGAATGCGGAAATGAAATCAAATACGGTCGTCACTACATCCTTCATCAATAAAAACGTTTGAAATCGACATCACCAATAAAATTTGCTAAAAAGAAACACTTGCTCCAAAAGTCTTGAAATGAAACATAACATCAGAGTATTTTGAACTTGCATAAAAATCGTAAAATAACATGGGCGTAAAAACATAAACTTTGCGGTCCTCGGGTTAGCCTCCCGCTCAGTCCAAGCCTGCCCCTTGGTCGCCACCTCCTGTCTCCTCAACAACATACTCACCTGCATCGATCAAGTCTAGTGAGTCTAAAGACTCAACACGTATAAACTGGAATAACGAGTACTACATAATAAAATCACATTCAACTTTAAAATAGGACATACATAACTTGAACTTGAACTTGCGTATTAAAACTTGAACATACGTACATATATACTTCGACGTGCCATAACTTAAACTTTTCATAAACATGCTGCATACTTGAACATACTTGAACATACATAACTTCATCATTTTGCGTAGAGGATGTTTCAAAGCAAGTGACCCATACATAATAAACGTCTGATCAGACAAACCACAGTACTGGGCTGACAGGGGCGTATCCACTGCCACATACATGAGATCCCTGTTCATAATTTAACAGGCCAGTTGATCCACGTTCATAATTTAACGCTTCACAACCACGATCTAACCCGTTCATAATTTAACGGGCGGATTGGTCCCCGTTCATAATTTAACGCTTTCCAATCCTAACTTCAAACCCGTTCATAATTTAACGGGGTGGAGAGGTCCTCGGCCACGTTCACCGACTTCCAAACCCATTCACTTTTGGTCACAAGACATTTAGCATACCTCAAAAACTTAAAATATTTTCTTTGCACGTCATACATACTTACTTGGCGTTGAGGGATTCGTTGGACTTCGACTGGGGCCGTTGCTGCACATACTAACATAAATTTTTAAATACTTAACTTGCATGTCTTAGACGTAGGTACTCGAGCTCACCACCAAAGTGAATAAGTAGCTTAGGACATTCTAGTTCGCTCAGGACTTGACCTCGCATAATCATCGTACTAAACTATGGCATAAAACCACAAAACAAATCCTATATTTTACATAAATAAATTTTAACCAAGGTGCTAAACCATAATATAAAACCCCGAAGCAAATCTTAAAAAAAAAATAAAAAAAAATAATAATAATTTTTTTTTTTAATTTTTTTTTTTTTTTTTTAAAAGGGTGTACACGGACCCCGTGTAGGGGTCCGTGTACGGGTCCGGGTAGGCTCTGGAATTTCGTATTTTTGAAGGAAACGGACACGGACTCCGTGTAGGGGTCCGGGAAGGGGTCCGGGTAGGCACTGGACTTGAAAACTCACGAAAATTCAATAACTTATTCATTCACCCTTTCAATCCAAGCCTAAGGATCATGAACCAACACCTCTAGACTCATCCTAGGATGTTATTACATTGATTCAAACCCATAAAAACGCCCCAAACGTCCCTAAGCATCAACAATTAATTCCAACACAACAATAACTCGTAATTAGGCATCGTTTCGCTTCCTACGACTTCTATTACATCCCAAGCCAAACCCGACCCGAACGAACCACCAAATAACACCTAAATACATCTCGTAACATATATAAATGCAGTAGCACAAGCCCGGCGATGTCCAACGAAGCCTGCAACAAATAACTTCAAGAACACATTTTACATAAAAGTCGCAGCTTGAGCAGTCCCACGAAAAACGTCATAACTCACTCAATTTTCATCCAAAAATCTCGAATTTTATATCAAAACGAAGCTATCAAAAAGTTCTACAATTTTGTAGTTGAAAGTTATCTCAAATTCTCGACGGAAAAATCGCAGTTCCGAGAGGAACAGCAAGTTACGAGATTTCAGATCTAAAAAGTATTTCAAACGCATTCAAATCAGTTTCCGCTCAAACGACGAACGTCATACATAAATTTTCACGCATAAAAATACACAACGCATACTATGACAAGATCGATGCAGAAAGAACAGAATATACGTGCCTTTTGATGATAAACTTTACCGAAACGGCGATACCGATGCGGGAACGGAGCGAGGCTTGATCCGGGACGAACGTGGCACTAAATTCTTGCAATAAAACTCACGAAAATTGCTGGGAGACTCGAAGAGAAGGGGACGGCTGCTGAATGCTATGGAACCCTAGGTTTCTCTCTTTTTAAAATAATAAAAATCTGATTTTTAAAGCTTGTGTGTGTGTTGTGTGTTTTAGTGTGTGTAAAAACGTGTAAGTGTGTGTTAGTGTGTTTAACGTGTGTGTGGGTCATTAATTAGGAGATAATTTTGCTAAATCAACTAATAAAAATGCTAATAAAAGTTTGACCCACACAAATTTATCAATTAAATTGATACACTCCACTAAACTCTCCTTTTAACCAAAATACATGTACCACCCACTTTAAAAGATTTAAACTCCTAAAATTATTAAGTAACTAATTTAGGCTTTAAAATACTAACTCTTTACAAACTAATTTAAAATGTCCCAAACTCAACTTAAAAATAAAATACCACATTTTTAATTGCTAAAAATCGTCACCGGTCTTTTCCTCGATCCCGCCTCGAATAATCGCCTGAACATAAAACTCAAGAAAAACGTTTAAACATGAATCAACTAAACATATTATAATTTGAAATAATGCAAATTCACAAATCATGAATTAAAACTCAATTTAATGAAATAAACATGCATTAAAATCATTTAATAAAATACATAAAGAATTTAATAACTTGCACGCACGTGGTTCATGTAGACCTCAAATTTTCGGGACGTCACAGATTCAGCTTGGACTTATAACTGAAGCATTAACATAGAATAAAGGCTATTAATGACAGATTATGATCATTAATTGGAAGGCTAACAATCAGATTTCGGTCTATAAATAGCACCCTCAATATCTGAAATTGTTGTTACCAAAATCTTGAGTTATCACTTGAAATTAGAGCTAAGAGAGTGCATATTTCGAAGCTGTAAAAACCAGTAGCGAGGCAAGCAGATTTCCAGACTTCAACCGAAATTCTTGAAGTAAATTACTGTAAGTGGGCTTATGTATTAATATCTTGAAATCAGTTTGTTAATATCTGTTTTAAAGCACAGTTTATGTATGTTTGATTTCTGATATCTGATTTCGAAGCACTGAAACTCCCTAGTCAACTAATGGTAGGAATATATATTCTGAACATTTCATAATTCTGATTCTGACTCTGGTCTCACCCCTTAGAGAAGAGAACATATAGGGGACTGATATCAGTTTAGCTATGAAATTCAATAACGTGCTCAGTGCTTACTAATTCTGATTTCTGTTCCGAAACCTGTGATTTCTGAATTCTGATTTATGTTCTGAAAATAAGAGTTTTCTGTACATTATTGTATTACTATTTCTGTAAAATAGTTTTCGAAATCTGGGAGTTATTCCCGCTCCTGCTTACTGAGTGACAATCATATCACCCACCCACCAAACTCATCTTAGATAAGAGCAAGGAAGAAATATTAGAAGAAGAAGAGCAGATCCAGTTCTGGGACTGGTGAAGAAGACAATTGTTCTCATTTTATGTTTATGTTAATTCCGCTGCATTTATTCAAACACTGTTATGTCTGGTTTTACATTTCCGATGTAAAACATTAGTATTCGAGTTGTAACAGAAAATTGATTTATTCCGTATTATGAATAAAAAGACTGGTTTCTGAATTTTGTACTTCTGAGGCTTATTGTTTTCGAATGTAAATTTGATAGCAACGCCGATGTCAACCAACCCCCGTCCCGGGGCGTGACGAATGCTCTTATATTAGACACGGTTACATAGTTATTTCCGCCTTTCACAATGTCATGTATTTGTTTGTTGACTACTTTATTGGAGTTGCCCCTAATCGTTACTCCGGTTGCACGTTTTTGTATAACCTGTAAACAATCATATAAATCGAATACCTATAAAAAATGATATTGTTACATAAAGCAACTTACATTCATAGCAAAAGGTGGTAACATATAACTTTTTTCTTCTATTTGTTTCATCGCATGTTGCTGCTTTATCAGATATGAATATTTCACCTTAATCCGATATCGTGTTGTTGCCTTGTGTAGTTGCACCAATCTCAACTTCATTGCATGCTTGTGGTGTTGATTTCACCTCACCTATATCGATTTCATTGTAAGCTCGTGGTGCTTCCATTTCATCTTCGTCCATTTCATTGTCTTCTTGTGTTGCCTCATCAAAACCACTTTCTTTACTTATGTAGAAACTTCTTTGGTTATGACCAACTTACCACATCTCCTGCATTTGTTGCTTCGTTTCAAAATTTTCAGCTTTATTTGCCTTGAAGTTTGTAATTCATCAGGTTGTCTTCTTCCCAAATTTAGTTTGCCTAAAAACTCTTTAAAGTGGTGGTAATTGAGGGACTAAATGACATTCAGGCCACAAGGCTGGTCCATCTATAAACAAGATCGATAGCGAATAACACTTTTGTATGCCACAAGCTCCGTATTATCTTTCTTAAACCAAATATCACAGACAACATGTGGACATGGAATTCCGGTCAAATCCTATTTCCTACAACTACAACTCACTGAACTCAGATTATACAAGTCGACAGAGTGTTGCGGTTTAACTCCATGATCTGAAACTGTGTTTCATCAACAATCAACGGACTAAAACCATCTTCATCCTTGCAATTCTTCGCCAACGTTGTTTTAATGTTTGGACAGATCACATCCTCCCACACTTCTCAGCCTTTTCCATGTTCGTCTGAAACCTGGCCATCAACAAATTTCTTAATGTTTCAAACATCTAAATTATTGTCTTTCTCTTACATCTAAAATCTTGTTGTTAAAGCATTCACACATGTTGAGAAGTATGTCACATTTTGAAATTGTGCTAAAATATGCCTTGAACCAGTGATGTTTGTTAAGATTGGAACTTGGACCTAATTCAACCCAAAAGCTAGCTCGAGGGGGAGGATTGTCCAAGACCATATATACAACTTCCAAGTATTTTATCCAACCGATGTGGGACAACTAACACACCTTCTCACGTCAGGAATGAACATCTGGAGTGTGGAGTTTACAAATGACTCAATTATAGGCCTCACGCCCAGGAATGAACATCTGGAGCAGTGAGGTTTACAAATGACCTAATTATGAGCAGAACGAGTGGTCCAACATATAACGATGGAACCTGAGCTCTGATGTCATGTTAAGATTGGAACTTGGACTTAACTCAACCCCAAAAGCTAGCTCAAGAGAAGAGAATTGTCCAAGACCATATATACAACTCCCATGTATTTTATCCAATCGTTGGGAGACAACTAACAATGTTCAGATTTTTTTACCAACCAAGCATTGACATTTTGATCAATCTTCTTCAAGCCTATTTCGGAAAATTCTAGAGCTTATAAGTTGTTCGACACTATGTAGATCGTTTTTAAAAAAGTTGGGTACCCCCCGACTTGTTTTATAAAATCTTATTTTAGCATGATTTAATGACTCTGCTGCAGTGTTCAAAAGTGTGGGGGAATGTATTTTCAAAACTAGAAAAAGTGCAGGGCCAAAAACATACTTTAATTTTTTTAAAAAAAATAAAAAAAACAAATGTAAAGGAATTATCACAAATAAAGTAATAGCATAATTTTTTTTTCCCTTTCATACCTTTTGTCTTCAATCCATCTTCTCTTTTAACAATCCTTAGCTGCCAAGGATTGAAGTTGTCCATATATCCTTGATTAAAAAAAAAATTCAATTTGAAATCTTTTTTGTATTTTTAGAATATCCTTCTTAATATTAATATAATGTAATCGTTATTATTTTTATTTTTCAGATTTTTTTGGCAAAACCACTCTTTCTTTATTTCTTGAATGAATTTTTTTCATTAAAACTGTTCAAATCCACGAATCTAAATAGTAAGTTCTAATTTTTTAGAAGGCAATACTGTGAATATAACTTCACAGTACAAGGTAATAAGCTCATTTCGGCTAATATTTACTAGAAATACTATTAGAAAAAAAAAAAAAAACAAAGAAAAGATATAAGAATAACAGAAATATTGTCTCTTTATTCATTGATTGATTTCACAATAATGGATTTTGAACTTCAAACTTGTTCCAAAAAGACCTAAAGTTGTTGGTCTCACGTGCGGTAATTTGAAATAATAAATATGAAACTTATATAATAAATGTGATATTATTATACCCTAATAATAATAAATTATTAGGGTAAAACCACATGACAAGATGAAAAGGTTTCCACTATTATATTTTATGGTGTACAACTCACTCACTGTGTTTCCAAAGAGAACACACTCTCTTAATACAGGAGAACAAAATACCTCACAAATATTATAGAACTAAGCACTCAAATGATATAGGATGAGAGAAAACTAAAAAGAAATAATTTCAAAATGAAAGAGGGAGCTCTATTTAATAGAGTCCCTTGTCCGTGTGAAGACGCGTTTTCTGAAAATTATATCAAATTTGCCAACCTCAAAATTAAAAAATTTCTGCTCATTTAATGCAAATTGTCTACCCTATTTGACTAAACCTTTGCCGACAAAACATTGGAAGAAAGCTTTGAATAAATTTTTTCGACAATTTTATGACGGAAAATAATAGTTAAGTTTAATTAACATTTTTTTAAAAAATATTTTTGTTTAGTGAATACTGTTTTTGGAAAATTTATTACACTCCAAAATCTTATATTTGGAAGTATTCCTTTCTTCTTACCCAAGAAGTAGGAAGATCTCACAATTGGGAAACCAAACCTTTTTTTGAGGAAAGAATGCTCGAGCCCTCACACTGCACCACGTGGCGAATTCTCCATTTACATTTGATTTTTTACTTTATTTCTATAATCCCAAAATTCAAGCATATTTCTTTGCTTTAAAGAGGTAAGCTCCAAGAATAAAGCTAAAAAAGGACACTACATACCACGGGTTTTAAAGATTCTACAACACATTGATCTTGCCAACGATCTAAAAGAAAATTCTTTACCACTCGAGATTGACAAACGATTGAGCTTTTTGGCCCATTTCGAAACCATTTTTCTCGAAATTTTGGATCACTTCGACGTACGTATCGTGTTTCGTAAAGATTTACGTGCATGTTACGCTCTGTTGTATATAATTCATTTGCGGTAGTATCAACAATACATTTCATATCAAAACATATTTGAATGATATCTTAAGATATCATACGTTTGTTTGATCGGTTATTAGTATTCATAAATCCAAACTTTCGATACAGTGAAATTTAAATTCACAAATGCAAGATCACATTATTGAATTTTAAGCATTATTTTTTGAAAAAAAAAATTAATGATAATAATTCATATATATATGACGTGCCAATTATCGACCAAAATTTAAGCTGAAAAAATAAGTAAAAAAGAAAAATATGAAGCAATGCCGACAGCCGACAGCAGCAGTTAAGTGTTAACAACACCTGGAGAATATTTTTAAAATATATTTATTAATTATATAATATATTATTATTTTATATATTATAACTTTAATTTGAAACAAAAATATTATTCTGATTCGGTTTCTTTATTGCAGTGTTTGATGGCAAATTGTCATTACTTAGTCGCGAGGTAAGACAAAATTAAACACACGCAAGAATCGATGGCTGCCTCTATTCTGAATTAGATAAAAAAAATTTATATATATATATATATATATATATATATATATATATATGACATAAATTTGTGTGAGACGGTCTCACGGGTCATATTTGTTAGACAAATCTCTTATTGAGTAATTCATGAAAAAATATTACTTTTTATGCTAAGAGTATTATTTTTATTGTGAATATCCGTAGGGTTTATCCGTCTCACAGATTAAGATCCGTGAGATAGTCTCATATGAGACACATATATATGACCCGGTCAACAAGTAATGACGAGTCTCGTGTTTGGGTGAACCCGACTTGTATATATATGCCTACTATCCGTATTATATATCCATATATAGTAGGCATATATATACAAGTCAGGTTCAGCCAAACACGAGACTCGTCATTACTTGTTGACTCGACCCGATCTCAAAACAAACGAGTTTTAATCTGTCTCAAACATGAAACATGACGAGTTTAACATGCTATCCCTGTCGTCTTACACTATAATTAGATTTCGTGAAATGAAATATCTTAGTTCTATTATTATTATATACTCTAATAAACATATAACATGTCATTATGTAGCAGAAAATTATAGATCGAAGCAATGTTTTCAAAACCGGACCGGACCGGTCGGTTGGACCGGTTCAACCGTGAACCGGCCTCCAGACCGGTCCGGACATAAATAAAAACCCGGAAAACAGGTTTAACCGGAAAAAACCGGTTAAAACCCGGTTCCACCGGAAAAACCGGAAACCGGCCGGTCTTCAGGAACCGGCCGGGTCTGTGAAATTATAAAAAAATTGCCCAGAGATCAGCGACGGTTATTTCAAAAACCGTCGCTATATAGCGACAGTTAAAGAATAACCGTCGCTATTTAGCGACGGTTGTTTTAAAACCGTCGCTAAATAGCGACGGTTTTGCAACTAGAAACTTTTTTTATAAGAAACTTGATGTTTGCTATTTTTTTATAATTAATCTTGATGTTTACTTGGACACTTAAACTTGGTCATCACTATTTGATTACATGTTATGTGTAATTTGGATTTTTGAATTTGAAAAATGATTTTTATTTTGATATTTATTGTAATTTTCATCTTAAAAATTAAATAAAAACTATAAAAACATAAATAATCAATATTTTACTATTTTATTTATTATATAAAATAAATAAAATATTAATTTTATTGATCCGGTTCGATCGTCCGGTCAAACCGGTTGAACCGGTTGAACCATTTTTTAAGACTTGATCGGTTCGATTAACGGTCCGGTTATAAAAACACTGGATCGAAGGGTGTCGCGAATTGTACGAGCCAAATGAGTAGCATTTTGATCTAAGGTTCGTATATGCTTCAACAAACCTCGGCACGTGGGGCCCTTTTGTCCAGCACAAAAATTATCCACAAAATCGACCCCTAACTGCGTATGTCTGCTGCCAAAACGTACGACCGTCGAAGCAGGCTGTACAACCATCTTTCGTAAGAAGCTGGCCAGTCCTCCGTTACAGAACGACGTGTGAGATAACGGCGTCAAATCCCTCTATGTATATATACATACACCACTGACTAGTCTCCTTTCCTTGTCTCCACCCCCACATCTTCGATTCCATTTCCTTATATATACACATTTATGAATATAAATCCCGCGGCGGAGATTCAGAGAACTTCCCCTAATGTGAAGCGCCTCCGCCAGAACAACCTCCGGAGTGTCTCGCCTGATATTACTCTCTCTTCCGTTGATTTCTGATTACAGCTGCATGCGGAGTGGAATAGATGTTATTTCTCTGACTGTACGTTCTTTCTTCTGCTATACATATCCTGTACCCCTCCACCCTCCTCGTTCCTTCTTTATTTTGCTTCGCTTCGAGTGATACATGCTTCGAAGCTGCATAATAGTTGAATAAACCCTAAAATCATTGGCTTTAGTGTCACTGTTAATTTCTTGAGGTTCAGCCTTTCGATATGTATTTGATCTTCAAGGGTTTTCTCGAGTTTTAGCTAAAGATTGACTAGTTGATCTCTGAGGTTATAAAACTTTGATTTCGGAACATTTTTCTTTATAATTCGTTAAGGATTCTGTTTTTTTTTTGGCCTGACAGTGTGATTCGTTCATGGATTTCTTTTTTTTTTGTTTGAAGATTAACAGCGAGGGAGAAACTAAATATAGCTAGGGAATGGTAGCTAGATAGGTAGCTCAGCCTATGAGTTGCTGCGAAAGGTAAGATTTCAGAACTGGACAATTTATCGGTTTCCTTTTTAAGATTTTATCCTTTTCTTTGCAAAATCATAAATGCTTTGAAATTATGCTATACTGAAGAAAACGGAAAGAGAATGATTGTGCTTTAGAATAGGGAAAGGATATGATTATTTTTCCGGTTTTAAGACGTTTTTTTATAATTATTTGGTATATATATATTTCATAAAGGAAACTTGTACATATATATATATAACAATAGCTAAAATTGCACAAATGATATATTTGGGTGTTATTTTATTTTTCAAATTCATTGAATCGCATCAAAAACTTCTGTAAAAATCCTCGCATTTTCTTTGTTTTTTGCAGAACTTGCACGAATTTTATGACACACGTCTTACATAAAATTATGTCGATAATTAAATATTATTGCAAATATGTTAAATAAAAGTTTAAGGGTTTTTTTTTGTTATGAATGTAGTAATATATAGAGTTTTAGCATGTGAATTTTTCATAGGGTATCAGCTAAATATTTTCAATCCATTAAATTTTCACGAGAATTCTTTCAATAAATTTTCAAATGATAAGTTGGTTTTATAAGACATTAAATTTTCACAAGGGATTTTAAGAAATTTGAAATAACTATATGATCCCAAGTCGCATTTCTCTCTTTACTTTTTTTTTCAGTCAGTACTATCTATTAATTAGTTCTGTCTTTTTTAACTTCTTAATATTAATATTGTTGGGTGGTTAGAGTCATTAAAAGATGAAAAACCATCATAACATAGCAAATTATCTTATATTTTAAAGTGATTTGAAGGTTTTCAACTGAGAAAATCGAAGCACATTATATTATTCATTAATTAAAGCGTATATACGACACACTTTTTCTTTAATAATTTGCAGGTAATATTAAAAAAGGGAGCAAGCTAGTATTATTGATATTTAGAAAAGAAGCTGGAAAAGGAAAAGCTGTAGGTAGAAGAAGAGAAGGAAGCCAAGGGTAAAGAAAGATGTTGACATGTATTACTTGCTCAAAGCAAAGGACGGAAGATAGAGGCGACGAGGAGGATGAGGGGTACCCCCCGCGTGGGACTCCAAACACAAAAGACTCCCTCAAAGCTCTCACTTCACAGGTTTTGCACCTCACAACCTCCCTCCCTTTCATAACTTGTACATTCATATATATATATAGCCAAGAATTTTGGAGACACATAACTAAAAACTTCAAAACTTTTCTCCATCATCTGTTATATTTTATGTTTTATTACTCTGTGTGTAATTTGTTTCAGAGTCTTTGGATCATCTGTTATATTTTATGTTTTATTATTATTATTTATGGATGTAGTTAAAGATCATGATTTTGAAATGGATAATGCCAACGTTAACTTGAAGTCTAAACCAAAAATGTGTCGTAGGTTATATATTTATCCAAGTTTTGAGCTTCATTAATCGGCTACATCATTTAGTTTGAATCCCAATTGCCATTGTACAGTCTGCTTCGCTTTCCTCTTTTTCCTTATTTATGAACAAAAACAAAATGTCTATTCACTACTCAGTAGCTTTACCAGTTCCCGATGGCGGGGCCCACATTCAGATTCTTTTGTGGGGTCCATCCGATGGTGGTCTAGTGTTATTTTTTGCTGTCTTTTTTTTTACTTTGCCCTAGCTCTGAGTTTAGAGTCTGTTAATTCTGTGTTTGCCTTGTATATATGTCTGTCTGTTGATTGAGAAGGATGAAAATTGAATTCCTGTAGTGAAACGAAGACCATTTTGGCTCCATCGAAGCTACATTAATCGGGTAAGTTAATCAAGAATTTAATTTGAATATGGACTTTCAAATTAATAAAGTAAAAAATCGAAAGCTTGAAAACCCCAGAGCCCAATTTGTGGCTGGCAAAGAAAAGGACTGAAGGGAGGGGACATTATCACGCCACACCTTGGATCATGTGTCAAATTCTTGGTCCCAAAATGTTTGTCCTTCAGCCTTACTAACTACTAAATTGCCATGTGACTCGACCATGCATGCTAACATCGACCAAAGGGAAAATAAATGAATCATCCCTTTGAATACATTAGTCTTTACTTCATATTCTAAATCTTGTTTCTTATTAAAATTTCCGACTTGTCTTGCGGCATTAGTACTCTTATGTTTACACAACTTTTATATTTTAAGATGTTGTAGCCAAATCACCTTTTTGTCTTGGTGAAAAAGTGACATCCAAAATCCTAATGATCTTAAGTTTCAAATTTAATTAAATTTAGATTTAGATAAATCTCAACCCAACCATAAAACAAATAAGATTGGAGGTGTCAAAATCCGACACGTCCACCAACCCGACACGGTTCAACCCGAAACAATCAGGTTTGGGTTTGAGGTTTTTGGGTTTGGGTCATATCGGGTTGAATCCGATAGCTGACCCGGAAAAAATGATCTGGTTGAGTTGGGTTCGGGTAAACCCGAAAATGTTATTTTTTTTAAATATAATTAATAAATATTGCTTTCATTTTTATATATTTTAAATTTATATCATAAATTTTCATAATTTAATATTTATTTTAAATATTTTAAACAATTGTTTATTTGATTTAGTAAATATACTTTATTTTTATACCATTAGACTTTCAAATTTAAATCATATATACGAAGGATATTTTATTATTATGAGTTTAAATTAAAATATTGGTATTATTTATTTTGAATTTTTTTTAAAAAATTCAAAATTAGGTTATACGGGTTGATCGGATTACTTCGGGTTCAAGTTCGGGTTGGTTCACGTTCGAGTTCGGGTTGGATTCAGGTTAAGCAATTTTTGAATAGTACTATTGCTCAACATGATCCAATCTACCCGACTCACCCGAATTGACATACCTAAATAAAATGGTGTGACTTGCTTTTTGGTGCCTTTTCGAGTGCAAATAATTTAACAATCCCAGAAGAAGCAAGCACGTGGATATGCGTTGTTATTATTATATGGTCCACAACATCGCAAGTTGCACCACAATTTATTTTTGTCTAAATCAAAATCCCACTTAGATTTATATATTTTATTGCATTTTCTGTTGTTTTTTTGTAGGACAGTAAGTTTGAAAACTTTATTACATCGGGATTGCCAAACTTAGGTCACATCATTTTCGTGGGAAGCAACCATGTCCCACGAAAAACCAATTTTATATGGCAACCAGGTGGCGTCCAGGGATTGAAATTCTGAGTTGTAGTTAAACGTGATCATCATTAATGATTGTTTGAGCTATGGATTACTTTAATCTGTATCCTATGCAACTGGTCTCCTATTTGACAGTCTAGGCTCAAGATTAGTGAATCCAAATCTTGATTGTAAAACCTTTAGGATTTTTCAGAATTATATGTTTTTAAATTCGAGTTAGCTAGTTTGAATCGATTGTTTTATGATTAATGTGATGTTTTTTTTTGTTTTTATAAAAAAAAAACCAAATATCTTGGGATTTTTATCGAGTAAAGAAAAAGACAAGACTCCATGGTTGAAAAGACTCAATCTTTTCCATGACCCGCCATTGAATTCCTGTCCATCAATGTGTTTAATTCCGACTCTCAAAACTGGCGCTGGTGAGTTATGGAATGGCTACTGATCACTTGAAAAGTTAGTGATTCAGTATGATAGTTAATTAATTCATATGCCATATCAGTTGCTTTGTACTGAAAAAGCACCGGTTTTTGTACTGCAAATGCAGTAAAGAGCCGCCGATGGCAGCTTTTAGGGGACCTTCCTTCAATTTTTAAGTGGAATTTAGCTAATATAATACGCGGCTCTAGGCGTTTCTTTTGTAAATCTGAGACGTTAAGGCTATATCCCGATCACAGACTGCGGCTGCAGATACGGGCAGGACTTCATTTCAACCCCAGTGAAAATCTCTTTGGCGGCAATTTGTGTAGGGACTGTGGTAAAAGGAACCATATATTTCGCTGTCGAAGAGTGTTTTCAAAAAGGGTTGCCTGTTTATTAAGTTATATTATAGTGCAGATGCTGAGTGTTCAGTTTTGGATATCATCTGCATAATGATACCACTAAATAAACAGGCTCAAAATTTGAGTATAAGACTAATTTACACTTTAAAGGCATGGAGGTTACATAATTATCATCTTGTATTCATATATATGGTTATGTCTGTTACATTAAATTGGATGATAGAGAATTCTGTCGAACAAAATTAAGCTACCATCAAGATTCTGTGACATTTGAAAAGGGCCAACTGGCATCATGCCAGCAGTTTGTCTGAGCTGCCAATCGATAAATTTTCTTAGACATGCATAATGACTAAGCTCCATGATTAACTGTTTTATACTTAATGCTACTTTACTGCATTGATATTTCAATTTGATTCAATGAAGTCGAACTGCATGAAGTCTGGATCGTATAACAAAAGTTTAACATTATATAAATATATATGTTTGGCATATGCGTGAACAACTGTAGCTGCCCTTGAGCTATATAGCATCAACCAGTACTTAAAATAACTGAGTTGGAAAATTATTATGATTTTCGGCAGGTGCTCGATCCTTGTTATCGTTGTTTTCCCTTCTTGAAATGACCTATTTCATAAAAATAGTTTCTTCTATTTACAGATAAAGGATATGGCCATGAAGGTCTCAGGATCATACAAATGCAAGCCCGGACAGGCAGAAATTTATTACAAAAAAGGGCAAAAACCGTATCCTGATTTTGATACTATATCAGAGGGGGTTCCATATCCATATCTGCCTCCAGGAAGCTCAAATTCTTCATTTGGTGGTATTCGAACTCAAGCTGGATTTGAATCTGTCTCAGCACGGTCAGGGGAAGTTGTGCTAGATGAGGAAAATGGACCTAAAGAATGGATGGCACAAGTGGAGCCTGGTGTTCACATCACTTTTGTGTCCCTTCCTAGAGGTGGAAACGATCTTAAACGCATCCGCTTCAGGTACCATTTGCAAATACAACCATTAACCTAAATAAACTACGTGTTACGTTATATTATCATTGAATGTAGCGCGGAAGTTGGTTCAGCTGTTGCCAAGAATCAACCGCAAAATATTTAACCAGACTCTTTGTAACATTTCTTGAATTCAGGTAGTGACATACAATGAAATATTGATTCACACTTCCTCTATTTCTTGTATAAGGTCATTTTTTACCTCTTGATACGCATGAACTCCATCCCATTAATTACAACTTTCATGATTAATGGGAACCATGAGCAGACAGCAGCATGTTTCACTTCAAACTTTTGTAATGATCTGTGAATGAAATTTGCATCTGAGAAGTGACATACCATTTTAATGTGTCCAAAGCCGGGAGATGTTCGACAAGTGGCAGGCTCAGAGATGGTGGGGCGAAAATTACGAAAAAATAATGGAGCTCTACAATGTACAGAGATTCAATCAACAAGCTCTCAATACTCCAGGGAGATCTGAGGATGGGGTAAATTTTTATTGTTACTCTGACTTCATGGGTTTGAATGATTACATGGACTACCATCGAATTCCTTTCGCATGATTACATGGACTATGATCGAATTTTGGTCTGGATGTTCAAGTTTTATTCCTATAAAGTAATCCTAATTCAAATCCTTTACTCATGTGGCTCCAGAGAGACTCGACCTACTCAAGGCTAGGTTCTATAAGGGAAAGCCCTCGGATGACACCTGCACTAAACAGGGAGTGGACTCCAAGGTACAAACATTTTGGAGACAATCTCCAACATCACAATGCAAGATCATGTGGCGGGCCAAAGGGCGATTTCTCATCAATGGAAGCATCGAGAACGACCACTTCCTCTAGAGACGAGGCTTCAGTTTCCATAAGTAATGCAAGTGACGTTGATTCGGAATGGATAGAAGAAGATGAACCCGGTGTTTACATCACCATCAGACAACTAGTCGATGGCACGAGAGAGCTACGTCGTGTGAGATTCAGGTAAAAACAAGTTCTAGATTCATAAAACTTGCTACAATCTTCGCCGTTTTATTCTGACAATGATTGATGGATTCGATGCAGTCGAGAAAGATTTGGAGAGGTGCACGCGAAATTGTGGTGGGAAACTAACAGAGACAGAATACAATCTCAATACCTTTGCCAATGAGTTTATGATGTCTACTTATTAAAATGGACTTTATATTCTGGTATAATGAAAGACTTCTGATGGTGTAGCAATCTTACATTCTTAATATTATCTAACTAGAGAAGTTTCTTAGGATCATTACAGGCTGAAACTTTAATCTCCACATGTTTTTTTTATATTTATTAATCACTTACCACTGTTCTAGAAAGTCATAATTATTGATTGCATGCTTTCTTCATCAATTTTTTTCTATATATATACATATTATATATGTATACATATAGATTTTTTCTTATAAGTTATAACACTCACTGTATTTACACTTCATGTGTATTGACCATTTTCTATTTATCACTTGTTGGCTGTTGCTAAGTTGACTCTGTTATATAATTTCTACATTTACATCATCATTTTTCTATATAAATTCCAATCAATTAAAGGGCACTTCAGGAATTCCTCCCCTGTAAGGAACTCAGAAATTAAGTAAACAACTTCTAAAACTTAAAAACAATATATAATATAAAGAAATTACTAGAGACAGAAAAAACTAAAGGACTGGGTCATAACCTCTAGTCAACAAGTTCAATTACAAAATTTTATAGATAATCTAAGTTAAACAAAAACAACCACTTCTATTTAAAGAACAAACAACCAATTCTATTTAAAGAACAAACACAAAGACTACGTATTAATTCTATCCAAATTATAATAACATCTAACAAGTTGATCCAATCCCTAAACCATGATAATGTCGTCGAGGTAAACTTTGAAGAGCATCTTTATGGCTTAAAAATGGCCGGACGTAGTAGCAAATCTGCATTATTGTAGAGAAGATTTCGAACTTCATTTTGATTTAACAAATAAATAGTTTTTACGATAAACTTTGAAAAACAGAAACAAAACCTGGAAAAATGGGTGTCTAAGGGCCTCTATCGCTTTGGGCATCTTGGAACGATCCCAAAAACAAAAGGACTATATTTGGGACAAGCAAAAAACTTGTAAATACAGAGATTGACATTAACTTAAAAACAAATGCGATGTAAAAAAAAGTTACACTTACTGGAATAAGATCAATTGTGTCCTTGCTAACGCCTGACATCAATGGCGAAAGATGGACACCAAGGACCTAAAATATATATAATTTAAAAAAGCAAAAAAAAAAAAGATGTATATGTATAGTACATAAAAATAGTGTTAGGGAGCAAATGAAACACTCGCGAAAACTTGTAATTTCAAGCCCCTCCGGCCATTCACTCTTGGTTGGACTCCCTATGACGCAACTTATTTTATGAATTTCATCTACTTCACTGCATAAAAATATAAAGGGCGCATCAAGAATTCAATGTTTTTGAAAAGGCCAAAACCAAAGGAGAACATAGTGCTGAATGATGCAGAGGTAAATCATGAATTGTAATATATAGTCTCGATGCAAAAAAGACAAGAAAAAATGTTCAAACAAGGAAGACGAATGTATGTACCTTGAGCCTAAAAACAGCGAAAAGTAAACAGTTCAGCCATTATAGCACACATTGCCCAAATGTATACCAAATAGAAAGAAAATATAATATCACAAGGCAAAAAGAAATTTATCATCAACTAATTTGTGTCGTATACTCAGCAACTGGCGGACCATAAGTTGGAGAACGAAGTAGAAATTCACGGGCCGATACTTGCAAGGAGTACCAAAGGCCAACTATCCGTGGCGGGGCTAGAAGCCCGAGCGATACCTTATATATATAATTATAATAATCTAGAATGACAAAATCCCGGGGACTGCTTTT